>NC_143063.1:26902500-27202500 GCF_052426305.1 Pelodiscus sinensis | reverse complement strand
CGCCCCGGCCGTGACATCAGCGGACGCCAGGACGCCCGGGGGGCGGAACGGGCGTCCCTGACATCATCACCCGGGCCGGTTGAAAAGCGGCCCGGTGGAGCAGGACGAGGCGGCACTCAGGGGAGCTGCCGCCACCACCGCCGCCCCAGCCGCCAAGGGGAACCCCCCCCCCCGCGTTGGAGGAGATGAGGGAACGACCCCGAACCCCCATGACGGCCGCGGGATGAGACCGACGCCTCGGGCGGGGTAAGTGACGGCGGGATATCCTCCGCCAGAGAGAAGGGTAGCGGGGAGTGGGGTAGCGGGGCCTTCTGGTGCCCGTGGACAGGTGCGTTACGGGGATAAACCCCACCTGTCGTGGGAGGAACGTCCACTTTGTTCTCCCCCCACTTAGGGCCCCGGGCTGGGACCCGGTGGAGAGGGCGGGCCCGGGTCCCCCACGTCCCCCCTCCCTACCACGAGACCCCAACCCACATGACCCCGCAGGGGTGACTAAAGGGGCGAAGACCCTTTCACTTTGACTGCCCCGACGGGGACCCCGTCTCCTCGCCTAGACCCCAGGCAGACTGGTACCCTGGGTCAGCCCCGAGGAAACGGAACCACGAGTTCGCTGATCCCTGGTCCGGACTCGCGGCTGGGTGATCGCACTCAAACAGCTAGATGGCGGGTCCGCTGAACCCCCTTGCCCCGCCAGGAAGGGGCGTTCGCACCCACACAGGCCCACACAGTGGTGGAGAATGTGGGCACTAGCGGTTGTGCCCCCCTTGTCACGCAGACTCTAGACGCCCGAGCAGTTGGCGCCCACGGAGGGCCACCGACGACGACGACGACGCGGCCCTCACGATGGAGCCACGCCAGCTACTGGATTGGCTCGGGGAGACACAGCGGAGACAGCAACAGGCCCAGCAAGAGCAACAGACACAGTTAATCCAGCAACTCACCACTCAGTTCCAGGAGCACCAGCGACAGCTGGTACGGGAACTGTCGGCGCAGCAGGAGCAATGGCGCCAGACCGTAGAAAAAAGAGTCGGAGCGCCGGCAACAAACCCTACGGGATCCGTGGAGGGACCCGGGTTGCCCCTCCGGCTCACGAAGTTGGGGCCTCAGGATGACCCTGAGGCTTTCCTGACAACCTTTGAGCGGGTGGCTTCCGCGGCCCGGTGGGCACCGGAACAATGGGCCACCCTGCTGGTCCCGTACCTTACAGGGCCCGCCCAACTGGCCTACCGGAGCCTATCCGTCAACGACACCCTCAATTATCACAAGGTCCGAGAGGCCATCTTGGACCAAATAGGGCACTCTCCCGAAACTTGTTGCCAGAAGTTCCGACAGGAGTCCTTGAAGGTGGGGGATCGACCTAGGGCGGTGGCCCAACGCCTCCGAGAGTGGGCGACCCGGTGGTTGGAGCCAGAACACAAAACAGGTACTCAGGTCCTGGAGCTGATTGTCCTGGAGCAATTCGTCCACATCTTGCCCCGGGACGGACAATGGTGGGTGCGGAGGAACCGACCCACGACCGTGAACGAGGCGGTGGGCCTGATGGAGGCCCACCTCTTGGCGGAGACAGAAGAAGGCAGCACCCGACGAGAGACGCTACCAGGCCCGAAGGCGGGGGGCACGCGACCACAAGGTAAGCCCGCCGAGAGGGCCCAGACCCCGGGGAACCGGCGAAGGAGGGACAATATACCCCGGCTGGCCCCCGTGTGGCCAACCAAAACATCGGAGAGACCGGAGGGGGAAGACAACCCCGAGAGGCCCCCCAGGCCCCCCAGGGACCCCCGGCCCGGCTCGAAAGGACCCTGCTTCCAGTGCGGGCAGGAGGGGCACTTTAAAAGGGACTGCCCGCTCATGGACTGTACCCTGGCCCAAGAGGAACGAACGGAAGCCACCGGAGGGAGGCAACACGGGCAGCGGAGGGTCCTCGCGGACATGAGGGTTGGAGATCGGCGCGTGAAGGCCCTGGTGGATTCAGGCGCGATGATGACATTGGTGCGGGCGGACCTGATCCCCCCGGGACGGCCCGTCGGGGAGCCCGTATGGATGAAATGTGTACATGGCGATGTAAAGGCGTACCCCACCGTCTGGGTCCGCCTAACCGGAGGCAGACAAGAACGGGCCTGGAGAGTGGGGAAGGCCCCGCACCTGCCCTACCCCGTGCTAATCGGACGAGACTGGCCTGAATTCGGGCGACTGCTGCAGGACCAAGGGGCCCGGAACGACGAGCAACAACCCCGGGAAAGCGTCGGCAGAGACACGTGCCTGCAGGTGGAGGAGGCCCCCGATTTTGTAGTAGAACAGAGACAAGACCCATCACTCCAGCATGCCTGGGAGCAGGCCGCCGGCCCGAGGGAGACGGACGGGGACCCGGACCCCCCAGCCCAGGGACCGAGCTTCCAGGTACTGAATGACCGCCTTTATCGGGTGACCAAAGAGAGAGAGGGGGGGGGACTCAAACAACTGGTAGTCCCGGCGCGGCTCCGGCGGGAGGTCCTAGAGTTAGGACACGCCAACCCGTAGTCGGGCCATCTCGGGCGGGAAAAGACCCTCGCGCGGGTACTCCAGAGGTTTTATTGCCCCGGGGTGTTCCGAGCCGTAAGTGACTTTTGCAAGTCATGCCCCGAGTGCCAACCCCATAGTTACGGTGCCGTTTGAACACATAGCGATGGATTTGGTGGGACCCCTCGAGCCTTCGGGGAGGGGGCACCGGTATATTATGGTTGTAATAGACTATGCGACCCGCTACCCCGAGGCAGTCCCGCTCAGGAACACCAAGGCCCTTAGCCTGGCCCGAGAATTGATGAAGATTTTCTCGAGGGTGGGCCTCCCCCAGGCGATCCTCACGGACCAAGGCCCGAACGTCACCTCCCGGGTCATCCGGGAACTTTGCCGCCTGTTGAAAATTCGACGGCTTCAGACTTCCGTCTACCCCCAGACGGACGGATTGGTCGAAAGATTTAATGAGACGTTAAAAGGTATGCTGCGACGATTCGTGCAGGACGAACCACGGGGATGGGACCAGCTGCTCCCTGGCCTTCTGTTCGCAGTCCGGGAAGTCCCCCAGGCGTCAACGGGCTTTTCGCCCTTCGAGCTCCTCTACGGGCGCCACCCCAGGGGGATTCTAGATTTGCTGCGTGAGGGATGGGAGAGCCAGGCCACCTCGGGGAGGGGGACCGTCCATTACATTACAGAGCTGCGGGAAAGGCTAAGCCGGCTCGGAGAATACGCCAGATTAAACCTGGAGGACACCCAGAGGCGTCAGGCCCGGCATTATGATGCCAAGGCTCGGCTGAGGGAGTTCCAACCCGGGGACCGGGTGATGCTCCTACGCCCAACAAAGGAGTCCAAACTACTAGCCCAGTGGCAGGGACCCTTTGAGATGGTTAGGAGAGTGGGAGAAGTGGACTACGAGATCAGGCTGGCGGGGAGCCGGCGGGGCACCCAGGTCTTCCACGTAAACCTGTTGAAAAAGTGGGTCCCCCGCGAGGCCCTGATGATCGCGACGCCATCCGAAGGGGAAGACCTTGGCCCCTGGGGTGGAGAAGAAGAGCTGAAAGGGGAGGCCGAGATAGGAGCAGGGTTGGCGGCCCCACAGCGGGAACAACTACAGGACGTCCTCCGACGACACCAAAAGATCCTCACCACCCGACCCGGACGCACGACCCTAGGGACACACCGAATAGAAACCGAAGGCGGGAAGATCGTCCGAGAACCACTCTGGCCGTTACCCCGAAAGGTGTGGGACACAGTCGCCCAGGAAATCCAGCAGATGCTGCAGTGGGGCGTGATAGAAGAGTCTAGGAGCGAGTGGCAGAGCCCAATCGTCCTGGTCCCGAAACCGGATGGGTCGACGCGGTTCTGTATTGATTTCAGAAAAATCAACTTGATTTTTCTTCGACGCCTACCCCATGCCCCGAGTGGACGAGCTCCTCGAACAACTAGGCCAAGCCGCGTACATATCGACCTTGGACCTCTCCAAGGGGTACTGGCAGATCCCGCTAGACCCCGGAGCCAGGGAGAAGACGGCCTTTTCGACTCCAGTGGGGCTATTCCACTTCATCACCATGCCCTTCGGGCTACACGGAGCGGCGGCCACCTTTCAGAGGGTAATGGACCGCATGCTCACCCCACACCAAGAATACTCAGCCGCCTATATAGACGACATCGTCGTCTACAGCCAGACCTGGGAGGAACATCTGAAACACCTGGAAAAAATACTAACGGCCCTCGGCCAGGCTGGCCTTACGGCCAACCCAAAAGAGTGCCGCTTCGCACAGCGCGAGGTATCTTACTTGGGGTACACAGTCGGGGGGGGGAAGCTGAAACCAATTTACAGTAAAATCCAAGCACTCCACGACTACCCGAGGCCAACAACTAAGAGACAGCTGCGGCAGTTTTGGGGACTCGCGGGTTATTATAGACGGTTCGTACCGCAATTTGCCACTCTCGCAGCGCCCCTGACGGAGATGGTAAAGATCACAGAACCAACGCGGGTGAAGTGGACCCCGCTAGCGGACCGGGCGTTCCGGACGTTAAAAGACAAGCTGTCGGACGCCCCGGTACTAACTCAACCCGATTTCAATAGACCTTTCTTCCTGTATACAGATGCCTCAGAGGTGGGACTCGGGGCAGTACTAGCCCAGGAACGACAGGGAGAAGAACACCCCATCCTATACCTCAGCAGGAAGCTCCTACCCAGAGAAAGAAGCTACTCCACCGTGGAAAAGGAGGCCCTGGCGGTGAGGTGGGCGGTTGACGCCCTGAGATATTATTTGTGGGGAAATAAATTCAAACTGATAACAGATCACGCCCCCCTTGTGTGGCTAAATACGATGAAAGATACGAACGCCCGCATTATGCGCTGGTACCTAGCGCTGCAACCCTACTGTTTTGAGGTGGTACACCGGCCGGGGGCCACCCACAAAAACGCGGACTTCTTCTCGCGGATAGGAGAATCCGCGAACCCCCCGAGGGAGCCCCTCCAAAGGGGGGAGGTGTGTGACGGACCGCCGCAGGTCCGCACTAGAGCGGGGGCCGCCGGCGCCCCCTGGAGGCCGCCGGACGGACCGGCAGGCAGCCCTGGGAGCAGGGGAGAGTGGGCCAGGGAGGAAATCCCGCAGGTGGAGGGACGGCTAACTCCCCGATGGGGAAGGAGAGGCCAGGGACGGCCCCATCTGAGGGGCGCGGAGCCCAAACGGCGCTCCGCTCGGCCAGAGACGCGCGGAGGCAACGTCAGGCCGGGACGCCCCGGCTGTGACGTCAGCGGATGCCAGGACGCCAGGGGGGGGGGGAACGGGCGTCCCTGACGTCATCAGGGGAGCTGCCGCCACCACCGCCGCCCCAGCCACCAAGGGGAACCCCCCCCCCCCGCATTGGAGGAGACGAGGGAACGACCCCGAACCCCCACGACGGCCGCGGGACGGGACCGACGCCTCGGGCAGGGTAAGTGATGGCGGGATATCCTCCGCCAGAGAGGAGGGTAGCGGGGAGTGGAAGCAGCCCGGGGCGGGGGCCTTCTGGCGCCCGTGGACAGGTGCGTTACGGGGATAAACCCCACCTGTCGTGGGAGGAATGTCCACTTTGTTCTCCCCCCACTTAGGGCCCCGGGCTGGGACCCGGTGGAGAGTGCGGGCCCGGGTCCCCCACGTCCCCCCTCCCTACCACGAGACCCCCAACCCACGTGACCCCGCAGGGGTGACTAGCTAAAGGGGCGAAGACCCTTTCACTTTGACTGCCCCGACGGGGACCCGACCTACAGACAGGCCGCCGGGGGCGACCCCGTCTCCTCGCCTAGACCCCGGGCAGACTGGTACCCCGGGTCAGCCCCGAGGAAACGGAACCACGAGTTCGCTGATCCCCGGTCCGGACTCGCGGCCGGGTGATCGCACTCAAACAGCTAGACGGCGGGTCCTCTGAACCCCCTTGCCCCGCCGGGAAGGGGCGTTCGCACCCACACAGGCCGTCACAAGGATGATTAGAGAAAGACGAGGATTGATCATAAAAGATGCTGGGAGCAGATTTGAATAAAATGGTTCTTTCAGCCCTTTAAGAACATAAGAACGGCCATATTGCGTCAGACAAAAGGTCCATCTATCCTTTCTCTCCAACAGTGGCCAATAGCAGATGCCCCAGTGGGAGGGAACACAACACGAAATCCTCACGTGATCCCTCCCCTGTCACCTATTTCCAGACAAACAAGCTAGGGCCACCATTCCTAAGTGATAGACCTAACCTCAATGAATCTATCTAGCTATTATCTGAACCCTGTTAAAGTCCTAAATAGACCTAACTTCCGTGAATCTATCTAGCTCTTATCTGAACCCTGTTAAAGTCCTAGTCTTCACCATATCCTTTGGCAAGGCGTTCCACAAGTTGACTGTACGCTGAGTGAAGAAAAACTTCCTTTTGTTTGATTTAAAAGTGCTGCTTATTAATTTCATTTGGTGACCCCCTAGTTCTTGTATTGTGGGAATAAGTGCATAACTTTTCCTTATTCACTTTTTCCATACTAGTCATGATTTTATAGACCTCTATCATATCCCCCTTTAGTCTCCTCTTTTCTAAGCTGAAAAGTCCAAGCCTTTTTAATCTCTCTTCATATGGGACCCATTTCAAACCCCCTAATCATTTTTGTTGTCCTTTTCTGAACCTTTTCCAATGCCAATATAGCTTTTTGGTGATGAGGTGACCACATCTGTACACCTCACCAGTATTCAAAATGTGGGCATACCGTGATTTTACATAGAGACAATAAGATATTTTCTCTTTTTTCATCATACCTTTTTTAGTGATTCCTAACATTGTATTTGCCTTTTTGACTACCGATGCACACTGAGGGCTTGTCTAGACTACTCTAGAGTGTCGAAAAAGGATATGCAAATTTTGCAGGAATTTGTATATCTTTTTCTGATATGCAGAGCTTTCGAAAGCGAAAGTAGTTTAGATGCAGCTTTTTCGATGATTGCCCCTCCCCCTTTGTCAAAAAGCCATATAAACTTCATTTTTTGAGGAAGAGTGCCCTCGTTTGACACTCTAGTGTAGTCTAGATAAGCCCTGAGTGGGGGTATGTCTACACTACCCCGCTAGTTCGAACTAGCGGGGTAATGTAGGCATACCGCACTTGCAAATGAAGCCCGGGATTTGAATTTCCCGGGCTTCATTTGCATAAGCGGGGTGCCGCCATTTTTAAAACCCCGCTCCTTTGAACCTCATGGAATGAGGAGTAACGGTAGTTCGTGCCCCGTGTAGCCGCGCTGCACGGGGTTCGAACGAGCGGGGTTTTAAAAATGGCGGCGCCCCGCTTATGCAAATGAAGCCCGGGAAATTCAAATCCCGGGCTTCATTTGCAAGTGCGGTATGCCTACATTACCCCGCTAGTTCGAACTAGCGGGGTAGTGTAGACATACCCAGGATGTTTTCAGAGAACTATCCACAGTGACTCCAAGATCTCTCTCTTGAGTAGTTGTAGCTAAATTAGTCCCAACCATCTTGTATGTATAGTTGGGATTATTTTTTTCCAATGTGTATTACTTTACATTTATCAACATTAAATTTCATTTGCCATTTTGTTTTTCAATTGCTTTGGTCTTAACTATCTTGAACATTTTGGTATCATATGCAAATTTTGTCACCTCACTGTTTACCCTTTTCTCTAGATCATTTATAAATAAGTTGAATAAGACTGGTCCCAGGACAGACCTTTGGGGGACCCTACTAGTTACCTCTCTCCACTCTGAAAACTTACTATTTATTCCTCCCCTCATATTCTGTCTTTTAACCAACTATCAATCCATGAAAGGACCTTCCCTCTTATCCCATGACAACTTACTTTACTTAAGAGCCTTTAGTGAAGGACCTTGTTAAAGGCATTCTGGAAATTTAAGTATACTATATCTACTGGATCTCCCATGACCACGTTTGTTGACCTCCTCATTTGTTTGCATAATGCCAATAAACAGCTTCAAATATTTTTTGAGACCACCACCAAGGTGTCACCAGAGGACACCAAGCAAGGATTTCAAAAAATAGTTAGATTAAGATTTACATTATGTGTTGAAGTTATAGATGTTTCAGAACACCACAAACTTTAGGACTGCTATGAAGCTGGGCAAATCAGATAAGAGGAAGATAATTAAATCAGAGGTCACAAACCTAAAGTTTAGCTGTATTAAAAAGAGAATGAGTTTAGATGGGAGAACATGAGAAAGCTTTCTAATTGCAAGAACAATTAAACAACAATTGAAAGATAGTTCAGTGGAGTATTTAACTACAGATAATATCACACATGCAGAGGTTGAGCACAAGGGATAATAGATAAGCTTACATTGCAGTGTAAGCCCATCTCACATTGTGGTTTAAGCTTGACTCC
Organism: Pelodiscus sinensis; assembly: GCF_052426305.1. Taxonomy (NCBI): domain Eukaryota; kingdom Metazoa; phylum Chordata; order Testudines; family Trionychidae; genus Pelodiscus; species Pelodiscus sinensis. The sequence continues at coordinate 27,194,135 of NC_143063.1, read as the reverse complement.
CAGGAAAAGGAAGCATTTACCTCAGCCATTTTGTTCTTCTGCATTTGTAATGGCCACTGCAATAAAAAGTCCTTTACAAAACATGCTCCCATGTCTGATAAGTTTCTGGCTCCATGTTTGTTGTTATTAATGTAGGGATGGGCAGGATTTCTCATTTATTGCCTAATGCAAAATCTAGTGCAAGCCATAGGCAGCAGAGAGTACCAGCTAATGGTACTGCCCACTGACACAGGAGGGAAGACGGGGGCGGGGGGGGGGCGGGGAGGCGGGAGAAGAGGAAGGCAGGAGACAAAGTGAGTAGTAGCCCCAGGGCCCAGTGATTCAAAAGGGCCTGTGGCTCCTGGCTGACGTTGCTGCAAGATCCCCACCCCTTCTGGGAGTGTGAAACCACCTCTTCCACCATATCCAGGGGCCCTGTAAGTCTCATCTCCACTGCTAATGGCTAATTGTACACAAGTGCATCACCTCACAGCCCGAACGCGGAATTCAAAGCAGAGGCTGAAACACACAAACAACAGTAAAACAAGCATTCAAAAGCGATAGTTGTAGTATACATGTATACATTCTTACAGACAGTGCTGGGATGTTTAAAGCCAGAACCTTATTTTGCCTCCCCCTTTTAGTACGCCATGCCATACTGGTTAGGCATGGCACAACATAAGAAGCCAATTGTAAACAGAGAACTGGCTGGAGCGTATATGGAAAATTAAGTGCAGCCTGCAGGTGACAATTCAGCCTGGGGGAATATAGCTGGGTTTTTTTATGCAGTGCAGAAAAGTGCCAGGAGTGGGTTCGACCTTGCTGGTCTGTCACCTTGGGGACCTGACTGGTCCCTAATGAGGGGATTTGCAGGACCAGGGAAGGTCCCTCCCATCCTGGCTGTGCTCGCACGGAGTTGGGGCTCCAGCCTGCCCCCGCTGCTGCCCAGCCTTCAGGGTTCTCTTGTTGCTGCCAGCCCTGCTGCTGCCTGGGTGGAACACCAGGGCCGGAGCTGCGTAGCCAGGGCAGAGCTCTGCAGCCTCCCGTTCTGTGGCTGGAGCTGCACAGCTGCTTGGTGCCACAGCCAGAGCTGCACAGCTGAGGCAGAGCTCAGCAGCCACCTGGATCCATGTCTGGGGACGGAGCTGTGCAGCCAATGTTGGGGACAGAGCTCCCAGGCTGCTGCTGGGGCTGGAGCTCCACAGCTGCTCCTGGGGCCAGAACTCTCTACTGTGCTGCCCGTCCCCACTTCCCCTTCCAAACACACACACTGGGTTGCTGGTGCCCTCTATAGCACTCCTGCCCTGCCACCAGACCTCTCTTTTCCTGGGCTTTGTGGTTGTTGCCAGACCAGGGAGTCCTGGTTAAGGGAGGTACAACCTGCAGTGATGGCAGCGTAGTTCTTCGAGAGTCTAGATTGTTGCATGTGTTTGCATATAGTCCTTGGACAGCGAGTTCAGATCAGCCTGCATGAGGAGCTCTACAAAGCCATAGAGAGGCAGTCGTGTGTGTGTGCGTGTGTGTGTGTGTGCGTGTGTGCGCGCGCGCTAACACAGCATCTTGATGTTCTCTGAATTTCTATGAAGTTCTGTGAATTCTGATTGCAACACGAGTGCTGATATCTGTAAACTTTTCCCATAGTAGGAACTCCAGCGTCCAATTTCAGGGATGGGCATGGTTTCCAGTCCCACCTTCATAGGTCACCAGTTCAGTTCTTTGGCATAAATGGATGCCCTGCCGCCTACAGCTTGGAATATAATCCCCCTTTGCCATTCTGGACCTTCTAGGCTAATAATGTCCTCAAGAATGTGGAATGCCAGAAAGCATAGAGAAGGCTTATGAAGTCAGCTCTGGCTCATGCTGTCACCCTGTCCCTGTGGGTTGGTGCGCCAGTGGCAGCTGGCCTGCCCAGCAATGTTTTAATACCATGCTTTTCTCATATATGTTCAAAAACAATGGTTTTTATTTCATATTAAAATGTTATTGCCATCACTGCATCACGCCATGTAACGTGTACTTCAAATAAGGTCAACATGTGGTAAAGGCCAACTGAGGAATTGTTTGCAACCACGATTTCTCAATACATTTCTCTTTCTCAAGTCATACTGAAAATCTACAGTTCTTGCCATTCACCACCCCATTTCATAAGTGAATCATACCTACAATGCACAGCAATCCCCAATACACACACGCCTTTCATGGAAAGATGTGACACTACCTCATTTACTGCAAAGGTTGGACAAGCACATTAATAAATATACTATTCTCCCTCCTCCATTGCTTCACACAAGTTCATAAATGTGGGAGCACAAAGTAGCTCTGATTTGTGTTGATTATTTGAATCCTGCCCCAGCTGGGATAGGGACATTTTCTGCCAGTTTAGCTATCTAATACTGTTGAGCTGTTCAGGGGCAAATGGTGCACCTTTACCTTCACAAAGATTACGAAGAGCACAGCAAGCCACAGTAAAGCAGAGAGCTTTGCTGACACAAGCACCTGCATGTGTTTGTAAACAGCACCAGCGGGATTTCACTTTTACAAACATACATGAAATCACCAATCAGCATCTGTAGAGAGTGTAACTGGACAATCTTTTGCCAGGTCTTTTGAGATCAGCATATGACTATGTAAGCCACGGCAAAAGCAGGCACATGAGACCCCCCAGAATAACAGCGGGGACAGTAATTCAAAATCATTTGGTGGGAATAGCTTCCAAGCCTGTCCATGAATACAAACTCTTGATTGTTAGAAAACCCTGGCACCAGGAGATTCTCCAGTTCAGGCCATGCTGATGTCCATAAATCAGTATCTGTGTTCCACAAGGGCCTGCATAATAATGGAGTAGTATCCTTTGTGGTTTATTTTATATCCCTTTAGAAGGGCCAAACTATGGGCACAGTGTGGAAACCGCATTCACTCAAAATCTGCACTCATTAGCAAGGGCTCTGTAGCAGTCTGGGATAGTGAACATCCCAACAATCCTCTTCTGGACTGCCCTCATGCAGGGGGCATAATGTTGGACAGTCAGCAAAGCTACTCACAAAGCTCCAGAAATAGAGCTTTCTTCATGTGAAAATTGGCCCCACTGCTCATCACCCAAGGTCTGCATGCTGATGTCATCCCTCCATTCTGTGCATGTGGTCCTGCTCCAGAAGCACTCATTTATTTAGGGGGCATCAAAGGCTACACAGAGAGTCAGGAAAGAACGAGCAAGAGAAGGCAGATTACAATAACTTCCTGCAGGGAGGACCACTGGTGAAAATAATATTTCTTATAGGTACTGTTCTATTACAACCTGGTCCCTACCAGCCCTTTAAATAGTTCCCTTCTGGCTTTTGCTGCAGCTCAGCCAGCTCTTAACAGAGCTGTGCACCTGGGAGTACCCGTGTGCTTTCACTTCTGGGGTGGACAGTCAAATTTTCTGACACTGTGAATCAGAGCTACAGCAGCTGCGTCTGGGAAGGGTGCTAGGAAGCCTGGGATGTGGTAGTTTGCTTCAAGCCTGCATACTGGACTGTGGATGCTGATTGGGTTCCATAAACTCTAAATCGAGGGTCAATATGTAGCGTGGAAGCTCAAGCCTTGGGCTTGAAAACCAGGGTCTATGGACTCAAGTACCAATAACCTGATGCTTACATTGCCGAATAGATTTACTCATAATGTACATGGTAAAAGGAATTGGCTTTACGATCCTATGAGGGCCCTTTCAGACAACCTAAAGAAGGAATTATCCCTTCAACATTCAAAGGGGGCAACTGCTTTGGGACCCAGCAATTCAAAAGGGTCTGGCCACTGCCCCTCGATCATTAAAAAGATGTTTCTTAGGGTACGTCTAAATTACATGGCTCCATCGACGGAGCCATGTAGATTTGTTGTTTTGGCAAAGGCAAATGAAGCCGCGATTTAAATGATCGTGGCTTCATTTAAATTTACATGGCTGCCACGCTGAGCCAACAAACAGATGATCAGTTGTTTGTCCGCTCAGCGCGCTAGTCTGGACGCTCCCCTGCCGACATCAAAGCCCTTTGTCGGCAGCCCCGTTATTCCTTATGGGATGAGATTTACCGGGGCTGCCGACAAAGGGCTTTGATGTCGGCAGGGGAGCATCCAGACTAGCGCGCTGAGTGGACAAACAGCTGATCATCTGTTTGTTGGCTCAGCGTGGCAGCCATGTAAATTTAAATGAAGCCACGATCATTTAAATCACGGCTTCATTTGCTTTTGCCTATGTGTCTAATCTACATGCCTCTGATGACAGAGGCATGTAGTCTAGACGCAGCCGTATTGTACATTGGTGACTTATTTTGAACAATTCCTAAACTAACTTTATGGAAATGAACAAAATGTACAATTTTGGTAAAGATACTTCATCTTGAACAGACTGTACTGGATTAACGGGAAGATTTCATTTGATATTTTTACCTCAATACTTCGAAACAATTGAAGAAACACACGCCCACCCACTCAAATGTAAACACTTCAATGAATTATATTTGCAATTGAATTCATGATGTCCAGGGATATTACTTGTAATGTACACTTGTAATGTAATCCTCCTTTTGGGGATTTGTTTTGTAGCTTAATTCTTATAATAGTTCAGAACAAGACGTAGCACATGATGTGTCTGGTTATCATTTCTCTTAAGTGCTGTAACACATTTAAATCATAATGCACATTACTTTGCAACACCTTGCTTTTCTTCTAACTATTGGCAATTCTATTCCCTAAGGACCATCATTCTTTAGAGAAAATAAGAGTGTTCATCTGTAACAATCCCAAAGAGAATTCTTGCACTTGAGGGTGTTTCTCAAAAAAGACAATTTACACACAAGAGTAAGGCTGTTGATGTGATAATTGAGCCCAGCTTGGTGAAAATGTCTTTTTCCCCCCCACAATTACTACCTTTGTACTTTATTCCATGGAAGAGGAAAATAGAAGGGCTAGTAACATTTTCTGTGGCCAAATGATGAAGGAAAAAATGCTGCTCTTTAAAAAGCTTATTGGTTAAGCACACAAAGCAGGGGGCTAGCCTGGCACCACAGAAAGTTGCTAGGGTAATAAAGAGCCATTAGCTTCTGAATGACATTGGTGGTAGTGTCACCTAAGTAAAGCTGTCCTCAGGCTGCCTTAACTCAACATGGAGACATGCCCGATTACTGTCCCCACCCTTTTCATTAGCCAGTGACTAATCAGGAAAAAGGACATATTGGTTTTCTGAGTCAAGCATTCCATAAGCTCAAACTGATTGTATTTATTTCTAAAAGCAATCTTGTACTTACATTTTTAAGAGCAATCTGATTCAACAATCCAGTTGCTAACTTGTTAGCCTCTGTCCAACAGGGTTAATGATTCTAATCACTGCATTTCACCCTTGTATCTCAGTAAAACACAGGCAGAGGCCTGATGATGATTCAAAATTGTGCCTTAAGTTAAGGATGCACCACAACATTGTAGCTGTGTATTTGAAACATCTAGAGTCCTGCACAGAAAGAAATGTCTATTCATATAGAAATATCTATATGGATATCCATGGGTAGACATCGGGATCCACAGATCCACAGGGTTCTACTCCTAAGAGCCACTACAGCCAACAAAGGCCCAGGAGCCAGTGCCCTCAACCCCACCCCCAGCCATGGTGTCTCTTGTACAGGGTAGCATAGACCCACAACTGGTGGGGATGGGAGTGGTGCAGCCACATTGTCAGCACAGGGTCTGGTTCCCGGGTACAACAGGACTATGTTCCTCTCCACTGGCTGTAGTTTATCTTGGCACACTTCATCCATGGGTAGACATTTCTTACTATTCAGAGCTCTAGAAATGTCATCTAGCCTAACGAGAATGTATGATAAAGCATAATTGGCTGGGGAAAGTGTTTCCAGGACCCAGAACATTCCACAAGAACATCAGTGGGTTTTCCTTTCCAGTTGAAAGGGCACAAGTCTGTAAGTCTTGAGAAAAGGATACAAGTCTCCACTCAGCCGTTTACTCTCCATGGCTACGTCTACACTGCAGCGCTATTTTGGGATACTGGAGGTATCCTGAAATAGCTATTCTGCATCTTTTGAGCATGCCCATTATTTTGAAATATAACAGGCTCACTATTCTGATGTCCCTGTAAACCTCATTTCACGAGGAATAAGGAGTAACATTTCAGAATAGTGATTTATTTCAAGATAAAAGCTGTGTAGATAGCACCAAATTTTGAAATAAGCTATTTCAAAATTAACTCGAAATAAGCTATGCAATTTGCTTAGCTCAAATCCAGTAGTTTATTTTGAGCTTCAGGTGCAGAGTAGACACACCCTAAGTGACGTTGGGCAACTTACTGAATCTCTCAATGCCTCAGTATTTGAAATTGTAGGTCAGCTGTAATATTGGACAAGTGATATTTCTGAGATCGCTGGATGAAAATACTGAAACTCTAACGATTTTTTATCAAAATATTTCTATAATCAGACCAGAACTGATTATACTGAACATTATTTTACAAGTATATGTCACTGCATTGCTATCGCTCCTATGATACCATATTGTACATCAGACTGAAGAGGGATTAATAGCTGAAAGCAATTTTTTCCTCACAATTCTGCCAAACAACATCAGGAAAAAGTGAATATGTAAGTGCAGAGCTGCAGTAGAATCACATCTGAGAAGAATGAGTTTAATTCAAATAGTCTTCAAAAACAGGAATTCTAATTGTTGTAAATGGGAAACTCCCTGGAGAAGCAGATGTTAGTTCTACTGATAACAGTAAAACATCTGAACAAAAATCTTGTAAATATGAGCAAACTTCACTGATAGCACGAAAGAACTGAAAAGCTACTATGGCTGTCATTTAGGTTTTTTTTTAATAGTGTCTATCATGTGTGTCATTAAAGAAGAAATATTCTCTTATACGGCTGTTATTAAGTTTTTAAATGAAAAATATTGAATAGTTAAACTTTATTAAGTGTAAAATTGGGTTTTAGGCCACATGAAATGTTACATACAGGAAAGCAAACTTGGGGAAGCACTGCAATCAGAGATGTTAAAAATACCAAAACCAAAAGGACATTTTTAAATGGATGTAAGTGCCATGAAAGCTTATGTAAAGAGGATCACACACACACACACACACACACACACACACACACACGCGCACAGGACTGGGGGATGTGTTCTGATTAAATGACTGCAACACACTGCAAATTACAAAATATTCTGTTTGAAAAATATAAAGGGAACTTAAAATGGGATTGCTTACCAGCCAATAGGGGGCACCTTTACATTGCCAGGAATACAGAAGGGCATTACTGTAAAGTCCCTTACAGTATATTGTGGCATATTTGTCACAGAACCAGTTTTTTACCTGGCACTTCAGTAATGTCTGTTAATTTTCATCTTTGTGTTGCAAAGGTACCTCATGACTATTAAATAACTGTGGTCAACAAATAAGAAACTATGTAGGAAAGTCTTAAATTCAAGTCAGGGTTGTCAACTGTCAGTGAATTCATGGACATTCCATAATAAAGAACTAAAATTGGACCTGTCTGTAAAATTGGTGGAAACATGTAGGTATTAGTAAAAAAAAACAACCAATCTTTGCAGTGGAGCTGAGAAGCCCCACCACATACAACAAGGCAGCCCATGGAGAATTTGTAACTCCCTGGGCAAGTGAGGAGAGGGGAATTTTCCTGGCAGAGGCTCCCTCTAAACTGCTGCTGGTGGCTGCTCTTCTCTACCTCCAGCTTTGAATTCTTCTATGAGGTCACTAGCATCAGCACAGCAGCAACTTCTGTTGGGTGTATGGACAGCATACGCCCCTGATAGGCTCCCTGTAGCTGAGAGGGAGTGGGAGATGGGACAGGCAGAGCAGAATCCCATAGGCTCCCTACAAGTAAATCACAGTGGGGCAGTCACTTAAATATAAGAAATAAACAGTCCACTCCAATGTTGGAAGGATGATTGAATGTAAAAAATGGAACTTGAAAAATTACTAGAGCAATTTTAACAGTGGTTGTTGCAATGTATGATCACATACTGGAGAACCTGGAGGACTAGGGAGAGAAAGAACTATAGAAGCTTTCTACACTTTCAAGCACATTCTGAATTTAGGCTGCCAGATTCTCTCTGCTCACCACAAAAGATGGGCAGGGGCACCAGCAGCTGTTTATATTTCCATTCTCAGAGTGATCTTTCCTCTGCAATTGCCTTGGAAATATATAGAGAAGCTTCAGGGCTGCTTTAAGTTCAGCTACTAGTGCTGGATCTTTAAAAAGGACTCTGTCTCTCAAGAGGATAGACTTAGTGGAACTACACCAATTGAGTATCTATCCTGTTAATTTTAAAAACTATATTTTTCAGTTTACAAGCAGATTTCCATGTTATTGTTCCATAGAGTTTATGGCGATAACAAGCTACCTGATGATCTACTCTGTCCTCCATGGCCACTAAATTTCATCTAGATACCAATATCCAAAGACTTTACTGTCAGTTCTCAGGAAATTAAACTATGTGCTACAGGCAAAGAGAAGGGGCACCAAAGGTCTCAAGATACAGCACTGCATACTTCACTAGAAATTACTCTAATAAGGGTTCATCTACACCGCACTGTTATTTTGAGATAACTAGCGTTATTTCAAAATAACAATGTGAGCATCTACACAGCCATTCTATTATTCTGAAATAATTTTGAAATAATGGTTGGCTTAATCCAAAATCTGTAAACCTTATTCTATGAGGAATAACGTCTATTGCGAAATAGATATTTTAAAATAAGGCATGCTGCTATTTCAAAATAGCCCCTTAACAGGGTCATTCTAATTTATTCCTTCTCAGTGCTTCCCAGGGCTCTAAATCGAGATAGCATGTCTACATTAGGGAAGCCTGCCTCAGACTAATTTTGAGGCATCCCTGCAGTGTAGAAGTACTATTTCGAAATGAGCTTTCAGAATAACTATTCTGGAATAGTTTATTTTGAGATAGCTGTGCAGTATAGACGTACCGTGGCTGTGTCTAGACTGGTGAGTTTTTCCGCAAAAGCAACTGCTTTTGCAGAAAAACTTGCCAGCTGTCTACACTGGCCGCTTGAATTTCCACAGAACACTGACGATCTCATGTAAGAAATACGTACTTCTTGCAGAAATACTATGCTCCCGTTCGGGCAAAAGTCCTTTTGAACAAAAGCTTTTGCGCAAAAGGGCCAATGTAGACAGCTCAGATTTGTTTTGCGCAAAAAAGCCCCAATCGCGAAAATGGCGATTGGGGCTTTTTTGCGCAAAAGCGCGTCTAGACTGACATGGACGCTTTTCCGCAAAAAGTGCTTTTGTGGAAAAGCATCTGTGACAATCTAGGTGCTCTTTTCCACAAATGCTTTTAACGGAAAACTTTTCTGTTAAAAGCATTTGCAAAAATCATGCCAGTCTAGACGTAACCCATAAGTTTAAGTCCATTGTTTCCTGTAGTCATTGTCTTCATAGAATCACAGAATATTAGAACTGAAAGATCATCAAGTCCAGTCCCCCACACTCATGGCAAGACCCAGCACCATCTAGATCTTCCTGATAGATGTCTATCCAACCTGCTCTTAAATATCTCCAGTGATGGAGATTCTAAAACCTTCCTAAGCAATTTATTCCAGTGTTTAACCACCCTGACAGTTAGGAAGTTTCTCCTAATGTCCAACCTAAACTTTCCTTACTACAATTTAAGCTCATTGCTATTTATCCCATCATTAGAGGCCAAAGAGAACAACCTTTTTCCCTCCTTCTTGTAACACTGTTTTAGATACTTGAAAACTGCTATCATGTCCCCTCTTGGTCTTCTCTTTTCTAAACTAAACAATCCCAATTCTCTTAGTCTTCCCTTATAGGTCTTGTTTTCTAGATCTTGAAATGTGGTGTATAGATCTAGACATAATACTCCAAGGTTATGTCTAGACTGCAGAGCTTCTCTAGTATCCTGGAAAAGATATGCCACATCCAAGGAACACGTCCACTTTTTTGGAACAATTTCTGAAAAAGCAGATGTGTTCTTTCGCCATCTCTGTAATCCTTGTTCTACAAAGAAGAAGGGATGTGCCAAAAGAGGAGGTTTTTCTGAAATTTGGCACCATGTAGATGAGCCAAATTTTGGTAAAGCCTCTTTCAAAAGAAAAACGGAAAAAGATATGCAAATTGCTGTTCACAATTCGCGTATCTTTTTTCAACTTTTCTTTTCGACGGGGGCAGGTGAGCAAAGCCCACAGGTAAGTGCTGAATGTGCGGGACTGGGAAATGGGTTGGAAATGGGGGGGACTATGGCCTATAATGGCAAGGAGAAAGGAGGGTCAGGGCACAACAGGGAGGCAAGATCAAATCAGTATCTTAGATGCCTATATACAAATGCGAGAAGTATGGGTAATAAGCAGGAAGAACTGGAATTGCTAACCAATAAATACAACTATGATATCATTGGTATTACAGAAACCTGGTGGGATGGGACGCATGATTGGAATGTTGGTATGGAAGGGTACGGCTTGCTCAGGAAGGACAGACAGGGTAAAAAGGAAGGAGGGGTTGCCTTGTATATTAAAAATGTACACACTTGGACTGAAGTGGAGATGAACGTAGGAGATAGCTATGTAGAGAGTCTCTGGGTTAAGCTAAAAGGGGTAAAAACCGAGGGTGGTATCATGCTAGGAGTCTACTACAGGCCACGTAGCCAGGTGGAAGAGGTGGATGAGGCCTTTTTTAAACAATTAACAAAACTATCCAAAGCCCAAGATTTGGTGGTGATGGGGGACTTCAACTATCCAGACATATGTTGGGAAACTAACACAGCAAGGCACAGGCTATCCAATAAGTTTCTGGACTGCATTGGAGACAACTTTCTGTTTCAGAAGGTTGAAAAAGATACCAGAGGAGAAGCTGTTCTGGATTTGGTTTTAACAAATAGGGAGGAACTAGTTGAGAACTTGAAAGTGGAAGACAGTATAGGGGACAGTGATCACGAAATAATAGCGTTCATGATCTTAAGGAAAGGTAGAAGGGAGACCAGCACAATTGAGGTAATGGATTTCAGGAAGGCAGATTTTGATAAGCTCAGAGAACTTGTAGGTAAGGTCCCATGGGAAGCAAGACTGAAGGGAAAAACAACTGAGGAAAGTTGGAAGTATTTCAAAGGGACGTTGTTAAGGGCCCAAAAGCAAACAATTCCGCTGTGTAGGAACGATAGAAAATATGCAAAAGACCAGCTTGGCTTAACAAGAAGATCTTGCATGATCTCAAAATAAAAAAGGAGTCGTATAAAAAATGGAAACTAGGACAACTAAAAAAGGATGAATATAGGCAAGCAACACGGGAATGCAGGGGCAAGATTAGAAAGGCAAAGGCACAAAATTAGATCAAACTAGCTACAGACATAAAGGGAAACAAGAAGACCTTTTATAAATACATTAAAAGGAAGAGGAAGACCAAGGACGGGGTAGGCCCACTGCTTAGTGAGGAGGGAGAAGCAGTAACAGGGAACTTGGAAATGGCGGAGATGCTCAATGACTTCTTTGTTTCGGTCTTCACCGAGAAGTCTGGAGGTGTGCCTAATGTAGTGAATACAAGCAGAGAGAGGGTAAGTTTAGAAGATAGGATACACAAAGAACAAGTTAAAAATCACTTAGGAAAGTTAGATGTCAGCAAGTCACCAGGTCCTGATGAAATGCATCCCAGGATACTCAAGGAGCTGATAGAGGAGATATCTGAGCCTTTAGCTATAATCTTTGAAAAATCATGGCAGACAGGGGAGATTCCAGAAGACTGGAAAAGGGCAAATATTGTGCCCATCTATAAAAAGGAGAATAAGAACAACCCAGGAAACTACAGACCGGTCAGTTTAACGTCTGTCCCAGGGAAGATAATGGAGCAGGTAATTAAGGAAATCATATGCAAACACTTGGAAGGTAATAAAGTGATAGGGAATAGCCAGCATGGGTTTGTGAAGAACAAGTCATGCCAAACTAATCTGATAGCTTTCTTTGATAGGATAACGAGCCTTGTGGATAAGGGAGAAGCGGTGGATGTCATATACCTAGACTTTAGTAAGGCATTTGATACGGTCTCGCATGATATTCTTATTGATAAACTAGGCAAATATAACTTATATAGGGCCACGATAAGGTGGGTGCATAATTGGCTGGATAACCATAGTCAGAGAGTTGTTGTTAACGGTTCTAAATCCTGCTGGAAAGGGATAACAAATGGAGTTCCTCAAGGGTCTGTTTTGGGACCCGTACTGTTCAATATCTTCATCAATGATGTAGATATTCGGATAGAGAGTACGCTTATTAAGTTTGCAGATGATACCAAACTGGGTGGGGTTGCGACTTCTTTGGAGGATAGGGACATAATTCAAAATGTCCTTAGCAAGTTAGAGAAATGGTCAGAGGTAAACAGGATGAGGCTTAATAAAGAGAAATGCAAAGTGCTCCACTTAGGAAGGAACAATCAGTTCCATACATACAAGATGGGAAGCGACTGTCTAGGAAGGAGCATGGCGGAAAGGGATCTAGGGGTCATAGTGGACCACAAGTTGAATACGAGTCAACAGTGTGATGCTGTTGCAAAAAAAGCAAATATGATTCTAGGTTGTATCAACAGGTGTGTTGTAAGCAAAGCTCGTGAAGTCATTCTGCCGCTCTACTCTGCACTAGTTAGGCCTCAGCTGGAGTACTGTATGCAGTTCTGGGCGCCACATTTCAAGAAAGATGTGGAGAAATTGGAAAGGGTGCAGAGAAGAGCGACAAGAATGATTAAAGGTTTAGAGAACATGACCTATGAAGCCAGGCTTCATGAACTGGGCTTGTTTAGTTTGGAAAAAAGAAGGTTAAGGGGGGACATGATAGCGGTTTTCAAATATCTAAAAGGGTGTCACAAGGAGGAAGGAGAAAATTTGTTCCTCTTGGTTTCTAAGGACAGGACAAGGAGTAATGGGCTTAAAGTGCAGCAAGGGAGGTTTAGATTGGACATTAGGAAAAAATTCCTAACTGTCAGGGTGGTCAAATATTGGAATAAATTGCCAAGGGAGGTGGTGGAATCTCCCTCTCTGGAGATATTTAAGAACAGGTTGGATAGACATCTGTCAGGGATGGTGTAGACGGAGGTTGGTCCTGCCTTGAGGGCGGGGGGCTGGACTCGATGACCTCTTGAGGTCCCTTCCAGTCCTATTATTCTATGATTCTATGATTTTCAGTGTAGACCTAGCCCAACTGAGACCTTATTAGTGCAGAGGGGAGCAGAAGAATTACTTCTCAAGTCTTGCTCACAACACGCCTGTTAATGCATTCCAGAATTATATTTGCTTTTTTTTCCAACATTGTCCCACTGGTGACTCATATTTAGCTTGTGGTCCACTATGACCCCTAGATTCCTTTCTGCAGTACTCCTTCCTCGACAATCGCTTCTCAATCTTTATGGGTACATCTACGCAACAGTGTTATTTTGGAATAACTATTGTTATTCTGAAGTAACATAGTTTGTGCCTATACTACAAGCTGTTATTTCAACATAATGTCAAAATAATGTTGAGCTGAAGAACTTTTTACTCCGACTTCTATAACCCTCACTTTATGAGGAGTAAGGGAAGTCGGAAGAAGAGTGCTCTAACTTGGTCTTCCTATTATGTAGAGAGCACCAAAAGCTGAGTTAAGCTATTTCAGCGTAGGTTACACAATTGATATAGCCGAAGTTGCATAGCTTATTTTGGCTTTAGTCCTGTTGTGTAGACGTGCCCAATGTATAAAACTGATCCCTCCTACATGAAGTACTTTGCATTTGTCCTTATTAAACTTCATCCTATTTACTTCAGACTATTTCTCCAATTTGTCCAGATCATTTTGTATGACCCTGTCCTCCAAAGCACTTGCCATCCCTCCCAGCTTTGTATCATCTTCAAACTTAACAAGTGTATGATCTATGCTATCAACTAAATCATTGATGAAGATATTGAACAGAACCAATCCCAAGACATTGAACACAACAGAAGAGAGTGAAGTGGAATCCCACTTGTTATGCCCTTCCAGCATGACTGTGAACCTGAAAATGGTTATCCAGCCAGTCATTCTCCCACCTAATAGTAGCTTCATCTAGGTTGTATTTCCCTAGTTTATTGATAAGAAAGTCATGTAAGACCATATCAAATGCTTTACTAAAGTCTAGGTATATTGCGTCCACCACTTCTCCTTTATCCAAGACTTCTTATCCTATCAAAGAAAGCTATCAAATTGGTTTGACATGATTTGTTCTTCACAAATCCATGCTGGCTGTTACCTATCACCTTATTATCTTCCAGATGAATCCCTTAATTATTTGCTCCATTATCTTCCCTGGCAGATAAGTTAAACTGACTGGTCTGCAGTTTCCTGGGTTGCTTTTATTTCTCTTTTTATAGATGGGCACTATATTTGCCCATGTCCAGTCTTCTGGAATCTCTTCCAACTTCCACAACTTTTCAAACATGATAGCTAAAGGCTCAGATACCTCCTCTATCAGTTCCTTCAGTATTCTAGGATGCATTTCATTAGGACCTGGTGACTTGAAGACGTCTAACTTCTCTAAGTAATTTTAACTTGTTCTTTTTTTAGCTTCTAAACTTACCCCATTTCCACTAGTATTCACTATGTTAGGCATCCTGTCACCATCAATCTTCTTGGTGAAAACCAAAACCAAGAAGTCATTAAGCACCTCTGTCATTTCCAAATTTCCTATTATTGTTTCTCTCTCTTCACTGAGCAATGGGCCTACCCTGTCTTTGGTCTTCCTCTTGCTTCTAATATATTTATAGAATGGATGGTACCATATGCTATATGTAATCCCTATATATTTCAGAGTTAGACAGTGATTTGAAATATTGGTGCATAGCACCACTACTTAATCCTTTTAAATAGCATAGTCCTACATTTTATCCTAATGAACGTTACAAAAAAGTAACATTCTGTTTATTCTATTCTTTTTTATAAAATATTTCTTCATTACAAGTTTTGTCAAAATAAATTAGGTTACCATTCAGAATAAATGTGGCTCTATAGGTGTGAAAAGACTTTAACTAGTTCCAGACCACCCATTATATTCCTCAGATGCTTTGTTTCAGCCTGTGTATTGTCATATCAGTGGTGCCAGTATGCCGACTGGAGCCCTCAAAAGAGACTAGATGAGGCCCCGATTCTGCAAAGATTTATGCACATGGATAACTTTGTGCCTTGTAAGTAGTCTCATTAAGTCAAAGGAAGTACTCACATTTCATAAAGTGAAGCATGCACATACATCTTTTTGCAGCACCAAGACCTTACATTTAAGACAAAGCAGAGCAGCAAAGGTAATTTTAACTACCAGCAACAAAAATGGCTAGAATTGGGCATCACTTTTCCATTAAAATAACTGTGATTCTCTAGCACTTTGGCAAAATGTGGCTAATCTGGGGCACAATTATTTCTCAATATATATTTTGGAAAGAAAAATACTTAGGTTTCAGGCCAAATGTGTAAAATGTGTAAATGTAACAGATTTTATTCTAACAAACTACACTGGTAAACTACATTAGAAATGTGACATTTGAAGAAGGACAAAGTATAAGAAATGTGTGAGGACAAAAAGATATTCACCATCTTTAATTACCCTTGAACAGAAATAAAAGGTGCCATATCTGATTGGTAATCAACCCCATTTCAAATGTCAAATCACATTGGATTATTCAACAACTCCTCATGGGATGGGCTGTAAGTCATCTCATTTCTCCAGAGACTTTAAATTGCAATTAAGGCAATTGAAAAAATCTGGCAGATTTCTCTTCTGAAGAAGACCTTACTGAGTTGTAAAAAGCTATATAATTCATACTCACACTGATAGAATATGCTCTGTTTGCCATTCATGCAGCCTCTTCTCTGATTTTGATGCATCTTCATAAACATTTCCCATAAAACAATTCTTCTAAGGTATTAAAACCAGGTATTTTCCCCTTTCTCTATTGGGAAACTGTGTATTCTCTCTCTCCACTTCCCAGTCTCAATCAAACTACAGGGTACTAATAAAACAAGTCATGACTAACAAATTAAATTTCCTCTGTATTAATCTTAAACTCTGAGATTTATCAGGGTCTCTGATTCTTGGTTATAATGTGAGCAAATATTCCTATTTAATGATTCCATACTTCACCAGGCGATAAGCATTTGATAACAGATCTATTGTACAGCAGCAATAACAATATTGTGAGATGAACTTGGCTTATTTTGGTCATGCCTAGAGATTTCATTGTACTGGGTCAAAATATAAAATATTATTTACATTTTCTGGAATTTCTACTTACCTCAAAATGCACAATTAGTCATTTTGTCAGACTTTAACATTCTCCATTCCATAGGAGCACAAAAAAAATGCCCAAAAGACACAGTTCTAATAAGTACAAAGATATACAAATGTAACTACAGTTCTTAACCATAGCTGATTTTGCATCTTTTTGAAGATTAATTCATGAAATGTAACATGAACTGTAAGAGTAAGTAATAGCTTAGGATACATTTCTTGACTTATATTAAGGCTGATTCAAAAAGTGACCTGACATTCACACAGTTCTGATGCTAGTGGATCCAATCCAGTAACCTTACACATTTCAGTACTCCTTTAATATAAGGCAAGTCACATAACAGACATCAATGGGTGAACTTGAAAGCATGAGTTAGGGTTGGAGATTTTTTGTATGACTGCACACTTATCACAATTATTACTATTCTATGTAACAGACTCTCTCAGCTTATGCTTTCCTTTATTTGACTAATTGCTTCTATTTTTCCCATGTGTTATTTATCGGTTTGGCTGACTTTTGCATTACTTACATTTCTTGTGTGCAGGTTAAAATCTATCAGGGATAAAATATACATCAATTTTGCAATGGCTTCACTTTGAGCCATTCCTGAGAGTGAGTATTCAGTATAAGCATTGCACAGCCTAACTCTGAATTTGTACTTTCATCTTCATGGTCTTAATTCTGATTTACACTAGTGGCGTGTTGTACCACTCTGATAATGTAAAGAGACTTTAAAGTCAGTGTAATCAAAACTTGTGCCCATTTTAAGGCCCAGATATGCAAGGTCAGCAGTGTAAAGAGACTTCAGTGAAAATGAAAATAAGGTCCACCTGCGAGTGCTACCTATGTCTGTATTATGACATCTTCAAATTAGTTAAAATGTTTCTAAAAGTATAACTAAGACATTAACGTGATTTAAAATATGTTTGGGATAAAAGCTGCATGTAAGGAGACACAGTGTCAAAAGTAAAACATCATGAAACCCATCTTGTTTGGCAGGACCGTTGAACCAAATTTATAAAAGTAGTATTTTAATGAATTAAATGCATTCATATTTACTATGGACTACATTAATTTTCTTAATGAAAATTCCTACTTAGAATTATCAAATGTCTATAATTATAGAAAAACAACACTTCATACATTCTGAACTATGCGATTATCTACATATGTGCTATCTTTCTCTAAAAATATAGAAATTTGGTATTTTCCAGTAGAATTATTTTTACAATTTAAAAGCAGATAAATAATGAATAGTAATGCAATTTCTTCATTAAAATTCCACAAAAGGAAAATACATACTCATTATTCCTTTCATGAATTCATTCCATTGAAGGGTCATAAATAATTGTGCTTTACAATTGTGTCTAATTAGCAATGAACTTAATCCAATGCATCCAGAAACCCAGAGCAAAGAAATCTTTAGTTTGCTTTATGTCACACTCTCGGTGACAAAGATTTCAGAATACACCTTTCCTGATAAGAGCTAATGATGGATCTTCAAAGATTAGTGTCACATACAAATGTCAGACATTGCCATTTAAGGGACTGATTTTTAGTCACTCCTCATGTGGAACTTAGAGTTAGGTCAATGTGAGTTTGGTAAATGTAGTGGCTACATAATGGGTCTTTAAAATGTTGCTTTATAAATGCAAAATTCTCATAACCTTAGATGAACATATATTTTACTCCACAATACAGACTATCCTGCTGTGCTGTTATATTATTACCGGAAGTATTGCTTTCTGGAATTACTGTTCAGAATCAAGTTAAAGCATTGCCATCTCTTGTAGGAAGAGGAAACTCCAGCAAGAAAGAATTACGTAAAGGTACACAATGGTGCCTTCTTTATCAGGTTGGTGCAGTACCCCCATCAGTGTTCCCTCTAAGCTGCGCGGCAGCACAGCTTCACAGGTGATTAATCACCTGTCAGGGAGCTCAGGGCTCCCAGCATGGAGCTGACTGACTGGGTGGGGCTGATTAATTACCTCTGAAAATGTGCTGCTGCGTAGCATAGAGGGAAGACTGACCACCAAGTTTGGAGAGTCAGTGCTCATATTTTGTTTTTCACTGTTCCAGGATAATCAATTAGATCTGTCACTGTGTGTGTGTGTGTTTATGTACATGTTTCCCAAAAAGAATTTAATAGACACAAGCAAGAAGTTTTAGAAAGAAATTGAGGAACACGGCTGATTGAAAAATAAGAGAAAAACATTGGGGATGTTTCATATTTTATCCATTATTTGTAAAAATTGATCATTTTGATGAAAAATCTCTATTAAACTTTAGAAAATGTTGACAGCTATGTTGAAGAATAATTGCAGCCTGTCGCTTTTCTGCTTGGTTCCTTTTCCTAATTCAGAAGAAGACAATATAATTCCTTCCATAGGCATCTAACAATGGGATGAATCATACAAGATCTTAAGGATGTTGACAAAGTTTGTTTCAAAGCCTCTCAACACAATCAAATGCATTCTTGGCATCACCAGAAGAAGATCAACTGAATGTTTTCATAACTGTGTGTGGTTCATAAAATAAAAAGTCATCCAAATAGGCTCACCTATTATAAATATTACTGACTCTGACTGACTGAATTAACCGAAATCTCATAGTGACTAGAATGGCACTAAATTGGATCCTAAATCTAGAAGTCAGGAAGGAAATTGATAAAAATGTTACATTGGACATTAACGGAGACATTCAAAGCAGTCTTCATATCATTCAGGTTATTACTGTATTAAAAATGAAATCACTTTATAAACTTGTCATAGGAAAGGGAAGCATGTCTCATGAAAATTACCGATATTTTTTGGATGTCCTCTTTGAGAGGCATTGGGACCTGGTCTCCAATTCATCACTGAGTTGCTCCAGGTTTTTGATGGTTTAACTTCACTGAAATTGAAGTTTCATCATGATAAACCTGGAGTAATTCAGTGAAGCATCAGACCCCTGAACTTTCATTTGTCCGTATCCATCTTTCTTCTTTTTAATCTCAGTTTTCCCTCTACCATCTTTCTTCTGGTCTTAGTTAACATGGTTCAAAATGTTCACCTCGATATCTAACAGCCAAAGCTAAAAATAGTACCCTCACTTTTATTTTTCAAAATGCACTCTACCATTTTGTTAAAAACTCACACTAACATGCAGTGCAAAGAGAGCCTTGTGCTCAGTCTTTATTACTTCAAACTCATGTACCCCTTTCTTCAGAAAGCAGTCTGATGTTTTGGTCAAAATCGAAGAAAATGTTCTTTACAAAGGTCTCAGGCCTTTAAATCTCTATTCTAAATTCTTCTTATTCCTTTTGTTCTTCATCAGGTTTATATCCTTTTATCCTCTAGTTGTCTTTTCCTTTCTGTTCCCTCACTGACATGGATTGTTTAGTCATTTTGGATTTCCTCTTTTCTTCTTCTGATGAAACTTTAATATCAATAAGCAGGTGACAATAAGGTCAATGTAAAGAATAAAATGGCCATGATGTTAATAGGTATTTCTCACAATTATGCCTAGAAGCATCATGAAATGCATAGAGAATATATATTTAAACATTTCTCTTTTAGCGTGGATTTTCCATTACTGGAGATTAGGCGGTATAAAAATTAAGCTAGAAATACAAAATGTCCTATATCTCTTTAATCTCTGAATAGTTATAGTGTCTATGGTGTCTATCACATGCTTGTACTGCTGCTCCCCTTTACAGATTTGTCTTTAAGCTCAATGAAAATCCTAAATATAGTCATTGTTTTTGTCTCTTTCCAACTAGTCAGTCATCATCAGTAATGCTGTCATCTTTGTTCTTTGTACATTTTCAAAGGGGCTTAAGCTCTTACTCTCACTGATTTGATGTTATCTGATTCTTAAACCAACGCCAGCTATGAAACATCTAAGTCTGCTATGAATAGTCATTTAAACAACCAGAACTTCTTTATGAGCTACCAGCAGGTTATTTGATTATATTACAATCACATGCCTTGGAATTGAACTTTCCTGTTACCAATGAAAAGCAGAGGAGGGGGAAGAGGAAAAGGATCTTTGCTTTTTCTTGGGGAGTTTTTTTCTTTCTTATAAGATGTATGCAATGAACACACGCGACAATGCCTTTGTTGAATTTATGCCATCAAACAATCTAAGACAAAACATAATATATTTTTAACTGGCATTATCTCAAAAACAAAGAGACTCCAACAGATTTCCTAAGTAAAAGCCTCTCATATCACAGCTTCAACTAAAATCAACATCCCCTTTGTTTTTCCTTTATACCTCAAAGAGCAAAGAAAAGGCTAAAAAAGACAGATAGACCAAATTTTCCTGAAATAACAGTACAGAAGGGCATTAAAAAGATCCCTGCTCATACCAAATTAAAAAAGAGTGAATCAGACATTCTCATGCCATCCTACTTCAACCTAGAGACATACAGATCCTTGGAGGAGCAAAAACGATAAAACTGTCAAACTGTCCCTTTTGACGTAGGGATGGAAGGAAAGATCAGGTGAGGGAGAGGGAAGAAATGTTGACTTGTGGTGAAGTAAATAGATTAGCTTGAATTCCTGACTCTGTCATTGACTTCCTGTGTAATCTTAGTCAATTCACTTAGCTTAACTGTTCCTCAGTTTCCCATTTCTAAAATGAGCATAATTGTACTTCACTATGTTACAGGGATGTTATTGGGATAAACCCAGAAATACATGGAAGATGTTTAGATACTGCATTGATCACTGTGGCTATGTCTAGACTGCAAGCCTCTTTCGAAAGAGAGCGTCTAGACTGCACGTTGAACTTTCGAAAAAGCGGCTTGCTTTTTCGAAAGAAAGAATCCAGTGAGTCTGGATGCTCTCTTTCGAAGAAGCCCTATTTACATTGAAGAACGCCTTCTTTCAAAAGAGGAACTTTCAAAAGAAGGCGTTCTTCCTCGTGAAATGAGGTTTACCGCCATCGAAAGAAAAGCCGCGTTCTTTCGATTTAATTTCGAAAGAATGCGGCTTGAGTCTGGACGCAGGGGAAGTTTTTTTGGAAAAAGGCTACTTTTCCCGAAAAAACCCCTGAGTCTGGACACAGCCCCAGGTATACCACTTCATTCAGAATGCATCATTACATAATCTACCTGTGGTGTAAGATATAAGTGTACAAATATATAGTAGTTGATTATTACTGTTTTATGTGGTTTTAAATCTTTACCATTTAAATGTTTACAGAAACTTGTGAAGCATGTCATATACAACATTAACCCAAAAAAGTGCAATATTTACAAACCACTGCCACACATGTGTCTTGTCAATTATTTCTGATTCAACGTTTAGAGAAATACTACAGAATCTTATAAAAACAGTGATCTTTGATTGTCTTTCTTTCTATAATTATCACCATGGTAAATTGAACAACTGGCCAGATAATCAACTAACTAAGTATCGGCTACATGCCTACAAGACAGACTTGTGTGGAGGGGCAGCAAGGAAGGGATGAAGCTCAGGAAGGCTGCCTCGATGGGTGTGCCAAATCAATATCTGAGTGTGAGGGCATATTGCACATAACTCAAGTGTTTGGCCTTCTATTTTGTTTTTTTGTTTATTTGTTATTCAGAAGGTGCCAAAAATGTTTTCCAAACTGTATGTGGCTTGCTCAATAACTTCTGGAGAAGTATTCATTTATTTTCACCTAGATTTAGCTCTCAAATATGGATGTTCAAGCTATATATTTGCATATAAAAGCATGTATAATCCATGCAAAAACTACTACCCATTTTGCACAATGGTTGCCTGGCAGTAAATGCCATGGAATAGCAAGTCCATGTAAAGTTTTTATGGTTGTAACTTAGGTGCAGAGGTCTGAAAATTTGCCCCTAATGTTTAGTCGCCAGTGAGACTGAAATGAGAACAGCTCCATGTAAGATGCTTTCTGAGTTCCTTGAAATATACTCAGAACATTGTAAATGCTTTTAATTCTACAGTACTTTTAATATATCCCTTTAAACATGAGGGAACACAAAAGGGAAGGTTAATTGGAATGGCTAATTAAACATAGTGAAATTAAAGAACTGGAACACTGGGAATTTGTTTTGATATTAGCAACTTCTCATAACCCTAAGGACATTGACTTAGCCCAAGGTCTGGTATTGTTATAAATTGCCATGTAGTCTGGAGACTGAAAGGAGAAACAAAAGGGTTCAGAGCTTGTAACAACTGATTCCCAAAGGAGTAGTAATAACAATTATAAGCCACATTATTATTTGCATTAGTTAAAAATAAATCCATATCTCAGGTTTTAGTCATTTTACACTGATCAACTAGGCTATCGAGAGAGACAATTTGCAACCAAGGCAAGCTGGGTCTCAGGAGCCAAGAGGCGGATTTCATATATCAAAGACTGTCACCTGTAGACCAGGAGCCAGAGACTATTGTTTTACTGCATAGTTCCCAAATGATTTGAAAGACAAACACAAATCTGGGGATTCCAATCCAAGAAGGTAAAGGCTCAAGGCTTAAGATTTGGAGGGGCTGCGCATAGAGGGCATGTCTACACTAGGAAATTATTTTGAAATAACTAAATTCGACTTAATTCCCTATTTTACAAAATCAAAATATCATGTCCCCACTATGGTGAAGCTTTGAAATTAGTCAAAGGCAGGCTCCATTAATGTGGACAAGTTTCCTCGACTTAGGGCTCCAGGAAGCACCAGCGAGTAAGTAGTTCAAATTACTCTGTGGAAGAGTTATTTTGAAATAGCGGCACCAGAGCATACACTCTAATGCTATTTCAAAATAACTATTTCCAAATCAGTGTTACTCCCTGAGGAAAGCAGAAGTGCAGATTTCAAAATAAGTGGCCCATTATTTCAAAATAACAGGTTTGGTCGTGTGGACATTCCACCTCTAAATTAGACCTTGGGGGGATTATTTCATAATAATGCCCTAGTGTAGACCAGAGCAGAGAGAGAAGAAAGGGGACAAAGATGCTGCTGTCCCTGGAACCATGACACTCACTTTGGACTAGATGCCACCCCTTATGCTCATGTTTACTCTGTGAGTAGTCCCATTGATTTCAGAAGAACTATTCATAGCATTCTGGGTCTCCATGGCCTGTCACTACAATTGAGATGTCAATTCCTGTCTCTCATTGACCCACAATGATATCAGCCTTCATTATGCATTTGTTACATTTTTCAAAGAAACATCTCTATGCTTTCCTCTTCGCTGCCCCTCATGGTTGGGAAGCATTCCCTGTTAACATCCTTTCACATGCTCTTTTTCCATGACACTTATTAAAAAACCTACCTATACTAGGATCATTGTCAATAACTAGGATCATTGTTTGTTTGTACTCCTCTTTCTGTCTGTATCCATGCGCTGTATCTTACCATATTCTCAACTGTAAGTTCTCTGGGGCAAGAGACTATCCAGTATTTGTTCAGCACCTTCCCTGCTGAGGCACTGCTCCGTGATTAGGCCAGCCAGGGTGATTCATTGGCAAGTCCAAAAGATTGGGGTCAATCAGAAAACAAATGTTTTTCAGGGTTCTTTTTTGGCAAATTGAAAAGTCAAAATAAAGATTGTTTCATTCAATCAAAAACAAAACATTTTTTTTCAAGCTTTTTGTAACCTAATGAAATTGAAGGAACTTTCTAAATGAAATCTATTTCAAGTAAAAAATATGAAGCATTTATTTTAGAGAATGTCAAAAAGTAACATTTTGACTTTTTCAGAAATTTATTATACAAGCATTTTGGTGACCCTGATACCATTTTACGTGATATTTTAGTGTGGACAAAAGCTTCATTTTTTTTCACCCAAAAATTTTAGCTGAAAAATTGCACCTAGGATCTACAGTAATTCAAATAATAAATAGCATTAATAAGTCATAAGATATTCAAACTCAAGGAGACCATGTGTGGCAGAGTCTAGCTCAATATGAACTACATTATTCTCCTAGAACTATTGCTGAGACCAAATCTGCTACCTATTGGGCATTATCTAACCATGCAAATAGTCCCACTCATTTCAGTAGAATTAAGTGTGGGATAAGATAGTTCCCATAGGGTTTTCAGTGCTCCCAGATTAGCTGAGAGTCTACTAGAATTGGCACTGATCTTCCAGTAGCTACTGAAAGCAATTTGGGAGATTTTAATGGGATATTAAGAAAAGGACATTTCCTCAAGTTGGGAAAAAAATGTCCTGGAATAGCTTCCATTAATATTGGCAAACTCCTGAACTCCCAACATAAGTAAGGGTGGCAGAATATGGCCCAAACTTTATATACATAACAGCTTTAGTCCTTCAATTGGACCTGTGTGTGAGGATTCTTATGCCTATGTAGAGCTTCACTGAAAACAATAGGCTCTGCCTGAGAGCAAGGAGCACTGTTGTCTTCCCTCTGTGATACTGTCAGTGTAGACTGAAAGATGGGTAAAATGGTGCAAACACCTCTGAACACTGGGAACATTTGGGGGTGTGCAGGACCACGGCAGGGGAGAAGAAGATAACTATCCTGGGCCTCTTAAATTGCTGCCAGAGCCCTATGTGCTGCAGTGCCCCAGCCCCATCCTTTCTGAGGCCCTGCTGCTGCTGGGATCATGGAGCTGGGCCTCCCCTCCATTGTTCCCTGGCCCGGCGAGTCTGTCGGCTTGCCTGGTGGTAACTTCAGATATCCCACGGAATCTGTCTTGTTATGTGTAACTCTGATTCTGTGAAAAGTTATATAGCAGTAGGGGGTCATGTGAGCCAAAATTCAGCACTGAAAGAATCTGTAGAAAAATGTATTCTGACACTGGCTAAATACTAGTCTGTTGAGAGAATCTGTGTCTATGGTACATTATACTTGTACTTGATGATTATGGTGTATTGTACAATAAAAGGTTTGTTATCCGGCACTCAGAGGCAACAGTGGTTGCCGGTTAATTGAAATGTGCCGGATTACAAAGCAGTCCTTGCCAGCCCCTTCTCCCAGGGGCTGGCAGCCCATTCAGCACTCTGTTAATTTCAAACTTTGTTAACCGGCTGGGGGGTAATGCCAGTCAATAAAGTTTTCGAGTTAACAGAGTGCTGGCTAATAAAGCTTTTACTGTATTTGTATTTGCTGCCTTCCTTCACACTGCATGGTATTTAAACAGAGGTTGCAGATAGTTTGAAGGGGAACCTGATCTTGGAGTCCTAGTACAGTGGTCGTTTCAACATCACTGCTCTCATCAGCCCTGCATGATGAGGTAAGTGCATGAAGATCTAGAACTATGCCGTTTCCAAAACCTTTCAATTGCCAGAGATCAGTGTCCAGAAGAAGCCTTTGTCCTCTACATGAAACCTTTAACTGAAAATGCATCAATAACAATCAAATATTATGCTGAGTGAAACCAACTGCAATCCAAAAATCAAGGACTTGTTGCTGTGAGGGCTAACAAATTACTCTCCATTCCTACAGATCTTGCAAAGTTTCATCGCTGCTTCATTGCAAAAGATTGCCACAGGAACTGCAAATCATCCCTGCAAGATTCTGCAGGAAAAGATAACTTTCCAGCTGTCACTGCACATATAGAAAAATAGAAAATGGCTTAGCAATGATTACTTTCACTTTAATTTGCTTCACTCTAATTTAAAGTGGAGCAGATTCTACTTTCATGACACACTGGTATAAGTCCACTGGTCTCACACCGGGATATAAGAAAGCAGAACCCAGGAGAATGCATTTAAATGGATTAATCAGAGCATGTTAAATCACACAACAATAAATCAGAGGAAAATTCTGCAGCCATTTTATATGCAGATCAGAATTCGGAGATTTGTTCTGCTCATTTGCCAGTGTTTTAAAACTAGGAAATAAGATCTGAGACTTCTTTTCTCTTTCTTGACAAAAAGCGCTAGTCAAAAATTGGGAACCAGATGGCTGCTTATATATTTCCTTTTTTTATTTACTGCAATACTAAAGCCACTATAAAAAAGCAAAGTTGAACAGACAGAGCTAATAATATAATCATTCAAAACACCTGCAAACAGTGCAGATGGGCAATTTCTGTCTGCAAAATCATCAGTGAAAGACCGCCTTCCCATATGGGCAAATCTAGCTGCCTTAGAGCTTCCTAAGCTCTGTCCCTTACCTTGAGAAAACCTGCATGGAGCATATGCAGCCTTTTTTATAGCAGAGAAGAAGTGTCTGGCTCTGCTTGTTTATTCTAGTTAACTATAACTTAAAGTCCTTTTAATCTTCTATGAGTGCATTTGATTTGTCCACTGCAACTCTCAAAAGTGCAGAAACCCTGGATTTAAAGGCAAAAAGCAAGCAGTAGAAGAGCAAACCGTTTTTTTACTAGGCACAAGATTTACCATTATTAATTAACCATACACCCAAGTTTCATTCCTAAATGTGAACAACCAAATCAACTGTAGAACCAAAAGGCATGTGTGTGTGTGTATTTGTGTGTGTGTGTATAAATGACGTTTCTTTTTTATTTAAAAAAACCCAACTCATCCTGGCATCACTGTTGTGCTTTGTCTCTGATGCTAATATATGTCTAGGGATGGAAAATGAAACACAGGGCATTCTGGAGCTAATGCCAGTGCCACCCATTGATCCTGCAATGTGGAGGGATTGATTACACACTGCAAGATCTTTCTCACTTCCCAGGTTTTTTTTTACTTAGTGTCAGATTCACTTCAAACCTCAGCCAGTGGGGAGCCTACCAACTGAATTTCCCAATCAGAGTAGTGGTGACAGGAGTTGAACCTCTCTTGAATTCAGTGCAGCATATGCAGCCTTTGTGGCCCTGAAATTCTTGCTTAATTCTTTGCCCTCTGATTTATCTGATACTAAATATTATTTTGTAATTTGAATAATTAAGAAAACCTCCAATTTCAACCCAATATTTTACATTAAGATTTTGTAGATAAAGTTTATCCCTTTGATGATATATTATGCTGTGTAATACTGTGAAAATGAAAGCAATGACCATCTCAGCTGAGTGACAACATTGCAACAAATAATTTATTCAATTCATTTAGGCTCTATTGTGTCTTTGCTTTCTACACAACATTAGGAACGTGCGGAAACTAAATGGACACAGTTATATTCAAAATAACCATGCTTCCAAGTTATACATAAACATACATGTCTCAGTTTTATATATGTATATACTGTATGTACACAAGCACACACACGCACAGAGTTGCTCTGCTAGGTTGTGGTGGCTTCTGTAATAGAAGACAGAGAGCTCCACAAAAGTAGTTCAAGAGATACTACCTAATTCCTATGTACTATAATCTCATTTCTGGTTCTGAAATACCTGTGAACAGATCATGATTTCCTTGAATTTTTCTTGTCATTCCAATTTATTCAACAAATACCCTTTAAATTACTCATTTGTATAGATTGTGTAAATTAATTATGGATACTTGAAATTCATGCATGTGCTTTAGTTACAGCGAGACAAAATAATCCACATTTTTTAAAGGTTCCTTAACTGGACAAGTATGTTTCCTCTGTTGATACAAATTCTGGTGTGTAAGAGTTAAGTCATTTAGTAAACTCTTCCTTGAGCAGACTCCACGGTTCATGTATGTGCAAGGGTCTGTCTACAAGAAACTTATTACAAGAACAAGGCCCTATTTTTCATTTTCTTCAAACATACATGCAACTTTGAAATTTGCTTCCCGCAAATATTTCCATCAATGAAAAATGATTTGAATATTCAGGGAAGGGATTCAAAATGCACACAAACAGGTACACAACATAGTCATTATGAATGCATTATGTGCCTATCTATGGCAAAAAGTATTACTGGGATATTTTGCTGAGGTATAAATTATTTTTAGCCAATGTCTCTGTTTTAACAAATCCTTAAAATGATTAAATTAGAGAAAATCTAGCCAGGTGAAAGACACCCTGCCTGCATCAAATTGATTTAAACTATATGAAAACCGAGTCTACTGCGGTTAGCAATATCATTGAAGACTACAGATTTCCAGCTCTTTTAGGAAGGAAAAACAGATGTAAAGGTTTTGCTGGGGCTTCCTATAGTGCAGTAGCTGTGTTATTATTATTAAATATCCTCCTTTCACAGTTTCCTGGGTTTCCTAAATGTAACAATAATTACAAAACTGAGAATATTTTTTGTGAGTGTGTTCCCTGTTTTCCTCCAAGCTAAAGCTCTGCTTTCATGTAATACATAAAAGAGCAACATTACTCTGATGAACTAAGACACATGAAATATCTAATTAACATTAAAATATTGTCTCTTGTCATTAGCTTCATTTGCACTTTAAGTGTCAGCTCTTGAGAGAGAGGTTCAAAAGCAGTGACCTGGCCCTTTCACAAAAAAAGTAAAGCAAAAAAAAGGGGTGGGGGGTGGGAAAGAACTGTATATGTAAAATAGTATATACGAACAAAGCTGTCTTCATTTGTCCATTTCTTTCATTCTTTTCATTCATCTGAAGAAGTGGGTGGTGCCCTTGAAAGCTCATGATAGCATCTACATGTTTCTTTAGTCTCTAAGGTGCTGCAAGATTTTTTGTTGGTTTTTAAGTTTTTCATTTGTCCAGTTTTCCCCAAATCATAGATTTAAAATAAGACTTTCTTTAAAGAAGGAAATGTTTCAGATTTTCATCAGCTTTTATTTCAGAAATTCATTCTCCACTGAGCCATAAGAGAATAATGATTTTTAGTGCTTAGAGTGGCAGGTGGTCAAGGTGGCTCTAAAGTGAAATAATATTCATCTCTTTGTTTTTTTTCCACTTGACACACAATAGTAGAGCAGTTGGCCAGCATAGCAACAGATGATTTCTCCCTATTATTTTTCAGACAGGAAGAGAACTTTCTTTTCCGGTTGGGAAAGTGGAAATTGAAGACAACATTCAATGTTGGTTCATGATAGGTAAGGGATTGTTCCAGAGTGATGTAACATTACTGCAGAGCACTAGTATAGATTCAGTATGTACCAAAAATATAGGATTATTCAGTGCTGATACCAGCATTGTCCTGTCTCTGCTAGATTACAAAAATCAAATCCTTAGTCAATAAATATTAAACCTACAGCTCTTCATTAGAATTTGGACAATGTGGAGTTTCACCCAAGTTCATGCATTACAACAATTCTGCTGTGGGGTGCATGCCCAATTCATTTTCTTTCATGGTGTTGGGTTTATTTAGTTGCCTCAGCTGGGTGCAACAAACATACACTACTGTGGAGATCACCTAGTCACTTGATGAAGAAAGAAATTGAGATTGGTTTCAAGGAGAGTCACCCAGCTCAGAAATCAGGGGTGAAAACTGCGTGGTTGAATTGTACTTGCTTGGTAAATAAGCCAGCTTGTTGAGTCTAATTGATTTATTAAAACAGATCACCTTTCGTGATCATCCGGATGGGAGCAGGAAGGCAAAGGAAGATCATTATTTTCATTTTAAACGGACTTGTTTGTTAATCAGATTTTGATTATTAATGTTACTGGGGAGGTTTGTGCCAAACGAAAGCAGCATATTTTGTACCTGGCACTGAAGTATGCCAGCAGCCTTTGCAGTGCTGCTTTGTTGCAACACCAGAGCACAGTCTTCATAAAGCAGCATGGAAATTGGTGTGGACACCTTTCCGTCTTAGAACTCAGGGTCATACTCAGCTGCAACATTATGATTTGGATTTTCCATCTCCCTCAAATTCTGGGATGTTTGGATTGAGGATTTTGGTTTGGCTCCTTCTAAAGGAAGTCATTGAACATTCTGACATCTGCAATTTTGTGAGTGCTCAGATGAGAGGTTTTAATTCTCATCCATCTCCAGTAACAATTCCTCTAAGTAAACTTTAGGGGCAACATGAACATGGGAAAAGTGGTAGGGAGCATAGAAGGAATTAAAAAGTTTGTTTGCTGGTTTCCTACTCTTTGACCCCCAAAGCATCCAACAAGATATCATTTTCATGAAAACAGCTTCTACTACCATGCTGTAGTAAAATACAGACT
Source organism: Pelodiscus sinensis (assembly GCF_052426305.1). Lineage (NCBI taxonomy): Eukaryota > Metazoa > Chordata > Testudines > Trionychidae > Pelodiscus > Pelodiscus sinensis. The sequence goes on along the minus strand of NC_143063.1, from coordinate 27,163,929 downwards.
TTTGGAAACAGTTTGTTTTGTTTTTGTGTTCAGAGTGTTTTATGGAATCTCTTTTAATTCTCTTAAAAATGTATTCCTGTTTGGTTTGATTTGGAAACCCAGGAATTTAGAATGAGATTGCTATACTCTCCCCATTCACTTAGCCAGCAGAATTCACATATGTTGTTCATTTCTAGTCACGAAAATCTGTTACTTTGGGTGAAGGGACTCCATTACCCTGAGGGGAGGGTATCCTGCTGTGAGTTAGCCAAGGAATGGCACTTGCACCAATTGCAAAGACACTTGTTTTCCTTCCAGGGCTAGAGGAAAGATATTTGTTATATTGAAGGAGGCAAGTAAGAGGAGGGGAAAATACACACATCATTCAGAAATGTCATTCACTGTGTTTTCAGTAATTTCCTTGTATTAAAGCTTCTTTTGTCTAGAGATTAAGATTAAATGCCAAATGTCTAAAACTAATAGTGTCAACATAATTCTCTTATTCTTCAGACTTCTCAGTTGCATTGCAGTTATCCCATTCCACTTATAGGTCAAGATCCTATGGATGAGCTTTTCAAGCTTGTGGTTACTGTATATTTCTCTTTGGAGTCCGGTAATGCCTAAAGCAATTGCACCTTAAAATTGCCATGTAATTGCAAACTTGACCTCTGACAAGTGACCTTGCAAATCTATTCATTTCCAAACCAGTTATGTTGTTGGAACGGAAATGTTTTGGTGCAGGTTATCTGTGTTCAAGCCAAACACAAATCAAAGTCACTCCCCGAGAGTAAAATGCCAAACAATAGCTTTTGCTGAATCAAAGGCACAAGTGAGCATTAAAAAAACCCCAACAGATATTTTAAGACAAGCATTAATTTTATATTCGTCAAGTTTAAAATATGTTAAAAATCAATTGCAGAAAAAAACAAAAATATTTTATGTTTAGTTAACACCAAGACTTTGACCTACAGTACCCAAGCAAAGAAATTTACAATTAAGGCTATATATCTATTCAATACTCTGTACTTGCCTCACACTATTCTTACAGGGTCTGTACAAAATCCTAAGTACCATATGTGCCAGGGAAGAAAAAAAAATCAAGAGCAAAAATAAAAAATCTGCTTTATTAATAAAGAGAATTTACACTTTGCACAATACTACAATGTAATGGCTACAGCTGAGTACTGATTTTCATTTTCCTGGTAGTCCTGAAATTGTTCTTTTGAACTACTATAGCAGTTGGTATAGCAGAAAGAAAAAAGGTTGTTTTTTTCTTCCCTTTGTTGAAATAGTTAGAGTTTGTGGCTCATTGAGCAAAGCATCATAAATGAACACTGATAACATGCTCAAGAACAAATCTGATTTTAAAATATACACATACTTTTCAATATTTAAAGGAATTTTCTGAGGAAAACATGCATTTAAAAATTTTAAAAAACCACTATTTTTTCTAACATGCAAAGGCCACATCATGTAAATATAGCATACTAGCAGATTTACCAGGCATTGCTCAGGTCCTTTGTTTTTCTTCATTTAAATGATTGCTCTAGGGTGGGGCTGGGATGAGGGGCTGAGTACGCAGGCTGTCCCTGGAGAGAGAGGACTAAACAAGCCCTCTCTCACTGCAGCAGCTTGGGGCCAGGTGAAAAATGCCTCTCCATGGCCGCTGCAGCTCCAACAGGGACAGCCAGGGGAGGGGTGAATGTCCCCCGTTTGGAGCAAGTCCAGATTCATCTGCCCCCTGCTCTCCCCAGTCAGAGTGTGGAATGCAGGAAACCGTGCACTTTCCCCTGGCTCCATGATGAAGGGCAACAGCCAGCAATGTCCCTGCATGAATTAGCAGGGGGAGAGCTTCAGCCCACCCCATGCTCTCTAGAGGGTGTCTAATGGGTGGGAGGCTCAGAACTGGGTAGTCCTGGAAAGGGTGTGTGCCCCCAGCAATCCCTTTCACCTTCCTGGTGATTTTGTCTCTTTTCTGTGTGGTTTTATGCACACATAAATGGGCATGAATGGGAGTGGGGACCTGCAGCCCCTCACCTCACACTCCCTAAAGGGAGTCTGAGGGTGGGAGGCTCAGGACTGGGGCAGTCCTAAACTGGGAGGGGGGCACCCAACAATTTCACCTTCCTGGTGATTCTGTCTTTTTTTTCTATATGGTTTTATGAGAAGCAATCCCATTTTAGGCACATCCCGTTTTCCTGGCACAACCAAACCTTTACCTTGGTTTAAGTTATGATAAGAGGAAGCTGCATACCAAATTTGGTGGTACCCGATCTAGCCATTTAGAAGGCGTTTTTGGACAAACAGACAGATGCACAGAGAGAGACTGATACACAGACAAACTCAAATTTCAATAGCTCTGTGTGTGCATTTATGTAATCATCATACACTATTATGAAAATTAAATAGGCAACTTCTCGCACATTTTGCACATGACATTGTATACATTAACTGTCTGAAAATATGGCTCAACAATTTTTGAGAGACAAAAGAAAACACACCCAAAACTTACAGATATTGGAAAATTAACGCCTAAAGGTAGGCTCCTAAATCCATTTCAAGGCTCCTCAATGCATGCTACATTTTTCAAAAGTTCTAAGTACAGAACAGCAACCTCAAAAGTCAGTTGGGAGTTGAATTGGTATAAATTTAGTTTACTTTTTTATACTTTTTCGTTAAAAATCAAATTTTAGTACTAATTAAAGTGGAATGATTTTAAAACCTGAACTAACTCTTCAAATTCATTCAGCTGTAACAGGGCAAGAAGATTAGTCTTTTTATAATTAGTTTTATTTTCTGGTTCATACCACTACTATTAATACTATGAACTTTGGCAGGAGCATTATTTGTTATGGGCAAAAGTGTACTTCACCAGCATTTTTCATAGGCCTAAATATTTGGCTCCTTGCGCACAGATTTTAGAGGATATAAATATAACCACACATTATGAACTGTATGCTGACACACCTTTACCTCCTCCAGAATTTGACTCAGAAATGATGATCTGGAACTTTAGCTCAGGTCTTCGATCTCTTCGTTTTGTCAACATTATCTTGGAGTGTCCACTGCCTGTATTAAGCATTTCCTTTGGGAATCTCAAACTACATTACAAAGAGTGATAATATTATCATCACTCTTCCATAAACAGAGAAAGTGAAACAAAGTGACTTGGCCAACATCACTTAGCTAGTCTCGCCTCTCAACCTGCAAGCATCTGCTCTGGCTATCAGACCACAGTGAATTCACTCACACAAGACAAAAGCCTTTGGTTAACAAAAAAGGAGGAGGAAGCTTTAATTTAAAAAAAAAATCTGATCTGCTTTCTGCTTATTAAGTTTTCAAATGGTAAGCACAAGTCAAAGTGCAGGTACAAAATCAGAGAAATATTAAAAGACAATAAAATGGACTTACCATGACAGATGTAAGGCCAAAGCTTATCTAACACCCACCCTTACTCAGCAACCTCTTCCCATTCAGTAAAAGCCCAAGATGATCCTTGCAGTGTATCATGTGTGGTCATAACACCAGGGCTTTAGCAGAAAAAAGGGGAATACATTTCAGGATGTTCAATTTAGAACATAGAGTTATACATATTAAGGCCAGTAAGGACCATTGCTATTGTTTAGACCGACCTCCTGTATGACACAAGCCATGCCATGGGGTTTCCCTGAATTAATTCCTGTTTGATAATCTAGTTAGTAGATGTAGTTGAACTACATCATATCTTTTAAAGAAACACATTTAAAAATGTCTAGTGACAGAGAATATACCACCCCCATTGAAAGGTTATTTGAAGTCTAAATTTCTTTAGCTTCCATTCTCAGATGTTGGAATTTGTTATACCTGTTTATGACAGATTGAAGAGCCCATAGACATGGGAACTAGGAGTACGGGGGCTGCAGTAGCACTACAGGTCTTATCTGGGGCTGAGCTGCCAGTCCTATATCCTGATTCTGGCTGCCAGGGCCACCTCCTGGAATCCTGATTGCCAGAGCCACACTCCCCTGGGGTCCTGGCTGCTATTCCCCTTGTCTCAGCTGTCCCCTATAGGTCCCAGTTGCTGACTCCAGGGCTCTGCTCCTTGCCCCATATCTACCTCCAGCTCAGGATGTGGGTGACAGGGGCAAGGTGGTTGGTTCTTAGCTCTTCCACTATTAAAAGCATTCCCATGCCACTGGAAGATCCACCTGTTATCAAATTTCTATTTCCCATATAGGTAATTACAGACTGATCAAATTATCCCTTGACCATCTCTTTATTAGAGCTTCTTGAGTCTCTCATGGCAAGGCATAATATCCTAATCCTTTAATCATTCTTGTGGCTCTTTTCTGAACCCTCTCCAAATTATCCACATAATTCCTGAAGTTTGGAGAAAATAACCAGAGAAAGTATTTTACCTGCAGTCACACTAGTGCCAAATACCAAGATAATATAAATTCTAGTATTCTCCTTGATATTCCCCTATTTATATATCCAAGGCTGGCTTAATTTTCCACATGGGTTTTCTTGTACCATTGTGGTTATTTGCCATGACCAACACCCAGATCTTTTCCACAGTCACTGCTTCTACGGAGAGATTTCCCCCATCCTAGAGGTATGTTCTACATTCTTTATTCTTAGATGTATTACAGATTTAATCTCTCTGGTCCAGGGCTCTCTGCTCTAGCAACAGGAGGACCAACAGGACCACAGATGTTGCCAGACCAGAGAGTCTGAGCACCAGCAAGTCACAGGGAGCCAGCTGAGAGTCTGGCGGTAGAGGGGGTGGTGGTCCTGAGCCCAGCCTACAGTTGTGTGGCCAGGAGCAGAGCCAATCATGTGGCTAGGGGTCAGGGATCCCAGCCAATGCCAGAGGTGGAGCCCTATGGCCGGGGCCAGCAGTTGGGTCAGCAACTCTGAGGGGAGCCCAACTGGAAACCAGCAGCAGAGAGGCCAAAAATCCACCATCCCATGTCCAGCAAACTCCTTCTTTCGGTACCAGTCAGGTCCCGAGGATGCCAGACCAGAGTGGTCCAACCTGTACCTTACATTTGACCATACTGAGGCACAAACCTATTTTTTTTGTGGCCAGCATACCAAGTGATACAGATTGCTCTGTATCAGTGACTTGTATTCATGGTTGCTTACAACTCCCTCCTATATATGTTATCTACAAATTTTATCACTACTCATTTTATGTTTTCTCCCAGATCATTGAATAAAATGTTAAAGAGCAAAAATCAAGAACTGAGCACTGCAGGATCCCACAAAAAATACACACAGTTGATGGTGATTGCCCACATATGATTACGTTTTGAGACCTCTCCATCAATTTTTTCATCAATTTAATGTGTGCCATATTGATTTTGATTTGTTCTAGTTTCTTAATCAAATGTTGTGCAGAACCAAATCAAATGTATTACAGAAGACTAAGTATATTACCGGAATACTATTACCTTTATCAACCAAACCTGTAATCTCATAAAAATTACATAAAGTCGGTTCAATTTCCTATTGTTAGAGTGCCATCCAGGTAGACAGCTTCCAAAATCTCAACTGACCGTGGAGATAGAACCATTAAAAAACAAAACAAAACAAAATTTAAAAAAAAACCCTGCAACACCATGGCTGCAGTCTGCAATGATAAAAAACACTTAAAAACCTGCCTGATGACTCACCTAGTAGTATCTAGGTCCAATAACATCTCTAGGCTGCAATCCTGCCCAACAATCAGCTAACAAATTAATATTTCAAAAATGATGCATACAGAAGCAATTTTCCAAACTGTTTCACTAGAACTGTATGTTTTCCATCAAATAAATATCCTAAATAGACTGTTTATCATATTTTTTTCTCTAGGTAAATAAACCAAATTTCACTCAACTATAGAAACATTTGATCTAGAAAAACTTCCTTTAACATATGGCGTTCAAATCTTTACATCTTGTTGAAAATTATAAAGGCAAGGTTGCCCCATGTCATTTTAACTATACAGAGATGAGTCCTTCCTGATCCACAGGAAAATTATCAGCACTGTTACTTTCATTAGTCTTTTCATATAAGATGTCATTTTTTCAATAATGTACACTAGTTATCTTGTAGTGAATGCAAACAAAGTTATGAAGTCTACAAATTAAAGATGAATATCCTGTTCTATGACTAATGCAATGTACAGTATTCTATACTTCCATATCAAAATTTCATCTGTTTTAATATACAGTAATTACACCAGATAAGGTTTCTGTCTCAGCAAATGATAAATGTGTTACTGCCACACAAGATGGCACCTCATGTGGTCCTTGCCATTGTACAAAGAGCAAAATGAAATGTGTTCCCAACAACCTTGAATGGGGTCAAGGAGAAGGAGAGGCTTTGTCTGGCCAAGAGGAACAAAAGGGGGTTATAACTCCATTAGGGTGCTACGCAAATTATGTATCTTTTTTTCTATCTTAGTTCAAAATTGCTTTTTTTGAAATTTGGTGCTATCAATACAGCGCCAAATTTTTAAATAACCCACTATTCCAAAACTTCCCTTACTCCTCGTGGAATGAGGTTTATAGGGACATTGAAATAGGCAGCTTGAAATAGCAAGCTTGCTGATAAAATGTGGGATCCCAAAATAGTGTTGGGCTACGTCTACACTGGCCCCTTTTCCGGAAGGGGCATGTTAATTTCACCTATCGTAGTAGGGAAATCCGCGGGGGATTTAAATATCCCCCGCGGCATTTAAATAAAAATGTCCGCCGCTTTTTTCCGGCTTTTAAAAAAGCCGGAAAAGAGCGTCTACACTGGCCCCGATCCTCCGGAAAAAGCACCCTTTTCCAGAGGCTCTTATTCCTATTCTTATTCAAAGTAGGAATAAGAGCCTCCGGAAAAGGGTGCTTTTTCCGGAGGATCGGGGCCAGTGTAGACGCTCTTTTCCGGCTTTTTTAAAAGCCGGAAAAAAGCGGCGGACATTTTTATTTAAATGCCGCGGGGGATATTTAAATCCCCCGCGGATTTCCCTACTACGATAGGTGAAATTAACATGCCCCTTCCGGAAAAGGGGCCAGTGTAGACGTAGCCTTGCAGTGTAGACATAGCCTTAGAGATCCTCCTCATATTGGGTTAAGAGGGAAGAGCAAAGAGCTATCACCTGAGCCAGAAAGAGAGATTCATCAAGACCTTAAGCCCATAGGCACATGGGGAAAGTATTTATATTCCATTCCCACTAACAGAGGGTAAAGTGGGGAACTGTCAAACCCCCATAGGTTGATGCCTAGGTGCATGAAACAAGAGGTGGCTAAATCTGCTTGTGAATATTCAGGGATGATGGTGTAGGCTTCTCTGACCTGGCTGCAGATATACTTTTGTTCAACATTAGGGAGGGAATTAATTGCAGCCTAATCAAACCACATCCCTAGCATCTTGTCTTTCTTCCTATATGGCTGAGGCACTGAACTTTTCCAACTACTTGGAGTTAGGAGAGTCAGAGTTCCACCTTTCTACAGGTTTTTTAATAAGTGTAGAGTAATTCTATGAGAAACAGATATTACATCAACACAGTTTACTTTAGATTTTTGTGGCAACCAGAATTCAAATAATTTCTAACCTGTGTAGGCCCCTTTAGTAAGGGGACTACACAGGTTAGAAATTATTTGAATTCTGGTTGCCACAAAAATCTAAAGTAAACTGTGTTGATGTAATATCTGTTTCTCATAGAATTAATCTACACTTACTAAAGGGGCCTCTGTTTTTTCTGGAAAAGACCCTGTGTACTGCAATCCAGACTACAATTCCCATGATCCCTTGGGAAAAACAGGAAGGAAGGACTCTTGTGTGGGGGATGAGAGGCTCTCCTGGTGAAAGAAGAAAGAGGCCTAGCAGTCTGGGACTCTGTCTTGGAGCTTGGAACCGAAGGGGAGCCAGGATGCTATGGAGGAGTTTGCTCCAGTCCAGGGGCTGTTGGAGTGCAGCTACAGATTGGGACTACATGCCTGTTGGAACTGAGATCTAGCAGGCTGCTTCCGATAGGCACAGCATGAGGCAGTAAGTTTTGGGCCTTGTTGGGAAAGTGCTGCCTGGGACAGAGCTGCTGTCTAGCTTGGACCAAATCTCCACTACAGCTGCAACATCAGCGCGCCCACGCAAGCAAGAGTCTGGGACTGTGAGTCTAGGGGTGTGCACACTCTGGGATGGGATCAATATTGGCTACAAAGGCTAGATATATAAGCTCCAATTATTGTGCACTTTAATGCTATTCATTGTTAATCTGTTAGCCCATGTTTATTTAAGTTAAGTTTGTTTATTTTAAAGTAATCTATTAGATGTATATGATTTGTAGTTGTTGTGTTGGAATTAGATCCATATTATAGCTGGAATGAGAATATTCCTGGAGGCTCTCAAGGCATATCAGTAAGTGTGTACAGGACCAGACAGGTGGAGACACCGCCATTGTACATTCATTATGAGCAAGGATCTGCAGCAAGGAGGTGGATAAGGCTTTCCCCAACTAAACACCATCACCACTGGGATGCTCAGGATCTCCTTTTGGGTTAAAACCATCAGGCGCCCAGGTACACCTGTGAGTGTGACCTGCTCCCGAGTAACCCGGGGAGGAAAAAGGGGGTTACACCTGGATTACTTGATATTAACGTATGTTGTCTTACAGCTTTTGGTCATGCAGACAGAAAAAATTAAGTACTTTCTTTTATAACTGAAAGAATAATTCATAATTCAGACAACCGAACTGTGAAGAGGCATGGAGACGAATGCTGCACTGGATGCCCAGATGCTCCAGCACTCTGGAATGATTTGCCAAAGTGGTCTCAACTTGCCCAAATGTTTGTAGCTTTAAATGTTCAATCATTTTCATACTTAAGGAGCAAAACTGCTGCACACAATTAATATTATATACAAGCACGCAAAATAGATAGATACTATCCAATTAACATGCATACATCCCATTTGCATGTACAGTCCTTTTTTTTCTTGGGGCCACTGACTGCATATACTTACCTTTAATAGTCTCCTAGAAGCATAACAAGTTGTGGAGGGGATGAATAAAGAAAAAAATAATGTTTAAATTTTTAAATAGAACAGGCAAAGAATACGAGAAAAGAGCTATTAAGTAATCGCCCAAGGTCACATAGATGTCAATAGTAGAACTGGGAATTAGAACCCAGCTCTCATGAGTCCCAGCCCACTATCTTAGCCACAAGCTCATCCATCCTCTCTCTATGTTACATGTTGTTTTGTCAGAAAACAGGAAGTGTAATGGATATCCTGAAGCATACTGGAGAATTCCCCCTGATAATAATCTATGTTGGAACAAATGAAACCGGTGAAGGAAGAGTCATGAAAAAGTAACTTTGGGGACTTAAAAAGAGAACTGATTATAGAATTTTCCTATATGATTTTCTCAGAAATCCTTGTGAAGCCAGCTACAAGTGGAGAAAACAGAAGATGAAATGTAAAGCAGATGATGGATGTGCTAATCATGAAGTGAAAAGGGTCTTAGATTGAAAAAAAACGAGCACTGAAATATCTTTCATGATGAGTGGAGTGAGGAGTCCTTGAATTAGATGTTCTCTACTTAAGCGTGGTCTTCAGTGGGAGTTCTCCCTGAGTAAGGCCTAAATAAAACTGGGTAAGGACTCGCAGCTGAGACCAAAAGATTACATGAAAATCAGTGTGTGTTTCTTACTTAAATAAAAAAGCATAAAGGCAATTCAATCTGCTGATTTTGTTGGACAATATAGTTTGAAAAATGATTCTTCATACACTGTTATTGAAATGTGCATCTCAGATTAAGTGCTCTTCTTGACAACAAATTTTGTATCATCCTAACAGTGGCCCATCCACTCCAGTATCTAGTCTCTAGTACTGTTTGTATCAACTATTTCATGGGGAAAATGAAAACTTGCTATCTTGCAGTTTGCCAGTTTTGTACCTTTAGCTGACAGGAAGCATGTAGAATGATTAGAGCAAGAAACCAGAATACAAACTCCCACGTTCACTCTGTGTACACACGAAAGCTTGTCCCTTTCAATAGCAGAAGTTGGTCTAACAAATGCTATTAACTCACCCGCCATTTCTAATATCCTAGGACCAACAGAGCTACAACATCACCACAAACAGGTTTAGACACATCTTTTTTAAAGAGAGGCAGCCAAGACTGGATAAAATCTACATGATGTGGTCATGCCATTGATTCCAATAAGACTATTAAAAAAGCATTGAGTCACAAGGAAAAGTAGAATTCTTGGTCCCATTTCTAAAGGAAATAATGAAAGCTTTTTAAGGCAAATCCCACTAACTGGCTACTATTGAAGGGGTGGAGATTGGAAAAGTGATTTCCTAAAAATTCTTTCTACCAACCCCCTTCAATAATTCTCCATTTGTCTTTCAAAATGAGCCTCGGAAATGGACTGCACTGAATGACAAGAAAACCATCTTAAATTAGTAACAGCATACTCATTGCCTAAAGCAGAATAAAACTGACGGGTGATGTGATGATGACAGACAAATCCTTATTCCCATTCTAAATTCTGTCTACTAAATAAATAAGTAATGTCATCAATATCATTTCAGTGTTACATTCAGCTTCTGTAGCATCTGCACTATTGCTGCATCTCTCCATTGCCTTTGCTCCATTGTTCTGTGGCACTGCTCAGATTAAGATTTGCCTGATTTGGGACAAATAACACTTTAGCCAATACATTTGTACCATTCAGGCTCAGAATGTAAATATAATTGCTGGAGGTCAAAATGCATGCATTTTAAGGACATGATAGAAGCAAATGCTACCGTCCTCTGATTGTCATCCCTGTGCCACTAACAATGTCTCCGATATTGACTTCTCACTGTGGCTTGTTCTTTTACGCCAAAAACTTTGAAGTTGTCAGTGAGAAAGTACTTTCTGGTTCATCATCCCTCTTTCCTAGAAACATAGCACCATAGTAGTAGAAGGGACCACAGGGATCATCTGTTCTAACCCCCTGTCAAGATATAGGATTTGTTGTGTCTAAACACCAAAGACAGATGGCTATCCAGCCTCCTTTTGAAAAATTTTACTCCAGTGCAGGAACTTCCACAATTTCTCTGGGCAGTTTGTTTCACTGTCCTACTGTTCTTCAGTTAGGAAATTTCCCCTGACATTTAATCTAAATCTTTTATGCTGTAGTTGGAACCCATTGTTTCTTGTCCTACCTTCTGTGGCAAGAGAGAACAATTTTCTTTTTTGTGGCAGCCTTTCAAGTATTTGATCTCCTTCATGTAACATGCCCCTCAATCTCCTCTTTTTCAAGTCAAACATCCAGTTCCTTCAGTCATTGCTCATATGATTTGCATTTTCTTCTTCCCCCTCTGTTCATTTCTCCCCATTAGTCTTCCGCGTTTACCATACCCATTTACTTTTGAGCTCAACAAGAGAAAAAAAGAATGTTAATGAGTGTAAATAGCTGTTTAATTGCATATAATCAGATAGCAAAAACAAAACCTCATAGGCTATGGCTGTGAACCATCTATACTCCCTAAAAACACAAGTTCAAATCCAATCTGTTCATCCTTCTGAAATATATAACCCATGTTTACTGTTTAGAGATATCCTGGACCCTTTTTTAACATTTGAAAACCAGATTCCTTTGGTTGCCAGGAGTGCTTTTGGGCAGCTTCATCTGATCCGCCAGCTGCCACCCTTCCTGAACAAGCATGACTTGGCCTCAGTGATTCTTGCTCTTGTTACATCCAGACTGGATCACTGTCATGCACTTTATGTGAGGCTGCCTCTAAAGAGCCTTCGAAAACTTCAACTGGTCCAGAATGTGGCTGCTCGAGTCTTAACTAATACTTGTTATACGGAGCACATTATGCCAGTGCTTTGGCAGCTGCACTGGCTTCCGCTATGTTTCCGGGCACAATTTAAGGTTTTAGTTATGACCCATAAAGCCTTAAATGGGTTGGGTCCGGGGTATCTGAAGGACCGTCTTCTCCCATATGAACCTGCCCGGGGACTGAGGTCAGCTGGGGAGGCTTTGCTTAGTGTTTCCCTACTTGTGGAGATATGATTAACATCTACGCGGAACAGGGCCTTCTCAGCTTTTGCGTCCAGATGTGGAATTCTCTTCCTCAGGATATTTGCATGGCACCAATGCTAGCATTGTTTTGGCGTCAGGCTAAAGCCACCATTTTCACTTTTATTAATATTTGAGTGCTTATATTAATATTTGAGTCTGTATGCGTGTGTTCCTCTTTCTTTTAGCAGGTTTTATGTACTTCTGGGGGTCTTGTATTTAAAGTTTTTATATATATATGTATTGTATTTAAAAAAATTTTGTAAGCTGCCTCGAAGCTTTTCAATAGAGAGGTGGAGCAAAAATATATAAATAATAATAATAATAATTTTGTAGAAGACCTTAACTACGGAGTTCATGTCTAATGTTCATGAATGTTAAAGATCCCAAACACTTCTTGCAGAGATTTAGATTAACCTAGTGGACTTGATCAACATTTTCCTTCCCACTAATGTGAGCTTGGTACCGGACAATTTTCTGCATTTCTGCATGTATTGTAGGGAAAACATTGTAGTTTCCCTGTGGAGGGAAAGAACAATATAAACTACTAAGGGAGGGTATGTCTACACTACAAAGTTAATTCGAACTAACAGACGTTAGTTCGAATTAACTTTGATAGGCGCTACACAAGCGCTCTGCTAGTTCGAACTTAATTCGAACTAACGGAGCGCTTAGTTCGAACTAGGTGAACCTCATTCTACAAGGATTAAGCCTAGTTCGAACTTACTAGTTCGAATTAAGGGGTGTGTAGCCCCTTAATTCGAACTAGTGGGAGTCTAGCCCTCCCCACTCTGGGCACCACCAGGGAAACTCGTATGCCCTCCTCCTGGCCCCGGACCCCTTAAAGGGGCATAGGCTGGTTATGGTGACCGTGCCAGGTGCAAGCCTGCCAGCACCTAGCCAGCAAACACTGCACCTGGCACGGCTCGAGCCAGCCACCCGATGCCCCCCAGCCCTCCCCCTCTTCCCGGGACCAGGCTGGCAGCTCCCGGGAGCTTGCCCGGGACCGCAAGAGGCGGGCACCTTCCTGGGCAAGTGCAGACATCGTGGACCTCGTCCACGATCTCCGCACTAGGCACAGGAAAGTGGCCGTCTAGGGCAGGAGAGCTGCCAGCCTGGCCACCCAGGAGCAGGTGTGCATGAAAATCAAGGGGGTCCACTGAGACCCCCGACCCTGAGCTTACAATGGCCGTCCTGGGTCATACCAAAGGTCCATCTAGCACAGTAGCCTGTCTGCCGACAGCGGCCAACCCTAGGGACCCTGGAGGGGATGGACCGAAGACAGTGACCAAGCCATTTGTCTCGTGCCATCCCTCTCCAGCCTTCCACAAACCTTGGGCAGGGACACCACTCCTACCCCCTGGCTAAGACTACTCCATGTACCCAACCTCCATGACATGATCTCACTTCCCTTTAAACTCTGTTCTAGTTGTAGCCTTCACAGCCTCCTGCAGCAAGGAGTTCCACAGGTTAACTATTTGCTTTGTGAAGAACAACTTTCTCTTACTAGTTTGAAGCCTGCTTCCCATTCCTTTCCTTTGGTGTCCTCTAGTCCTTCTTTATGGCAACTCAGGAATAACTTTTCTGGATGCACCCTCTCCACCCAACCCCTGCTTTTAGAGACCTCTCTCCTGTCCCCCTCCGTCTCCTCTTTTCTAAGCTGAACAGTCCCAGTCTCCGTAGCCTCTCTTCATCTGGGACCTGTTCCCAACCTCTGATCATTGTAGTTGCCCTCCCCTCTCCCAGCCTTTCTCTTCCCCTCTCCCACCTCCTTTTCCCACTCTCCCCCAGTTTTGTTCAATAAAAACAGAGTCAATGTTGGAAGAAACGTTATCTTTATTTTGTACATCAGGAAGGGGGGCAAGGGAAGGGTAAGTGGAAGGAGGTGAGGGAGGAATGAGGTATGAGCCCCCGATGGGGAGGACTGGGCTGGCTCTGCGGGCTTCTGGGGGTGGAAGCTCTCCTGCAGCCCCCCAATTGCCCCCTCTCCCCAGATGGAGCCTGCGGCAAGTGCAGCCGGTCTGATGGCCGAGTGCTGTGATGTGCCCAGTGTGGGCACTGCAAGCCAGGACTGGTTTTCAAGCGGGGCACCCCTGAGAACTGTCTGTCCGGGGTTGGGGTCGGGTCCCTTTAAGCGCAGCCCTCGGCTAGCCTGAGACAGCATCTCCATGCTCTAAGTCCTCCTCTGATGCCCTGCCGGCACTGCTTCCGGCCATCCTTAAGCCCTGTTCAGGGTCCACTCAATGTGGACTTGCTAGTTCGAATTAGCAAAACGCTAATTCGAACTAGTTTTTAGTTCTGGACGCGTTAGTTCGAATTAGCTTAGTTCGAATTAACTAATTTGAACTAAGTTAGTTCGAACTAACTCTGTAGTGTAGACATACCCTAAGTGACCAATGAAGGATGTGATGGTGGAATTGTACCAATAATTGGGAGCACAATTGGGTAAAAAGGACTGGACAAGATCTGTGAGGATGCTAAAAATATCCAAGCACCTTGCTCTTTTCTAAAGGGAGAGGATGTGTTAGCCAGTAGTGGTATCACACCTTTCCCCCTATTCTACAGGGAATTAGTTCTAATTAGCGTGCAGAAAATTGAGTGCACTCTCCACTAGACCATCTGGCTCTCCATGAACTATAAAACAGGTCACCTTGCACATTATAAATGAAGTTTGAACCTCTCTATACTGGGTGTTTCTGGTCTGGCAACATCTATGGTCTGGCAGGATCATGAATATTCCAGGACCAGAGAGTCCTAGTGGAAGGCTGGGAGCCCCACAGGAATCCAGAAGCCCAGTGTGAGCAGTGAAACTGTCCAGTGGGGCTGAGAAGCCCATTACGTGGCAACGGGGCTGCCCAGTAGGTCTGGGAAGGCTCGTGGGGCTGGTAAAGCAGTGGGGCTCATGGCAGGGGAGGAGCCAGTAGCAGGGGGACTAGGAATTGTACTTCCCTGGTCTGGCACAATCCCTCGTCCAGAACTGATCAGGTCCTGAGGGTGCCAGACCAGGCAGTCCAACCTGTATCTCAGCTTTCAGCCCTCAAATCTAATGATATGGATGAATTTCTAAGATGGGAACCCTATGGGAATTTTCTTCCCTTTTGTGGCTCCAGGAGGAGGGAGTGTTCCAGTCTTTTTCTCACCCTGCATTACAGGGAAAAGGAACTGACACTAGACTTTTCCAGTAGCTAGTCACAGATGGCATCTCAAACTGAGAACTGTAGGCATGGTAGAGAGCAGGAGGCATTAGTGAGAAGTCTCAGTGGGCACTTTACCGCTTTCAGTGGGTGTGCGATATGCCAATCAGTATGAACCGTTTTACCTAGTAGACAATACAGATTGTCTGTACATGCCAGACACAGTAGAACTTTACTACCCGTTTAGACTTTAAATCATTAAAGATTGCAACTATTTTTTGCCAGGTGCAAAAGTGAATTGCAATTATTTAGTGTGTATTGTGGCTATATCAATCTATGTATTTTAGAAATGTGCATCTGTCTGTCTGTCTCTCTGTCTCCGAGTCTATTTGTTCAAAAAACTCCTCCTAAATGGTGAGAGCTAGGACCACCAACTTTGGTAGGCAGCTTCCTCTTATCCTAACTTAAGGCAAGGTCAGGGTTTCATTGTGCCAGGAAAACTGGAAGTACTGGGAATGGGACTGTTGTCCAGAACATGGAAAGAGAGGGGCACAGAGAGGAGGGACATGATACTTAGATTGGCCACTGAGAGCAGCTGCACAACCAAGAGAGTGGCCATCAGACTGAGTAAGTAACCATCTGGCCCACCCCCCCCCCCCCGACCCTACCCCGCCATTGGTTGCAGAGCCAGCAGGGACGAGACAAGGCCAATTATGGTAAGGGCTGCTGGAGGGAGAAAATGTCCCTGGTGGCCAGGTGGGCTGGGAGAGCAGAAATGGCACCTGGCAGCCAGGGAGGCTGGGGTGGGGGAGGGGAAAAATGGCCCCTGGCAACTGGAGGAGGGGAGGAGTTGGGGAGGAGAAACAGCACCTATCAGCTGGGGGGGGGGGGGAGAGAGTGGGGCTGGGAGGAGAAACAGCCCCTGGTTCCTCGGGGGATTGAGTAAAGAGAAAAGGCCCCTGGCAGCCAGGGTGGTGGTGGGGAGAACTGACTCCTGGGGGAGGGGAAACGGTCCCAGGCAGCTGGGGGTGGGATGAGAGAAAGAGCTCGTGGTGGCAGGAGAGGGAGGGAGAAATGGCCTTTGGCAGCCATGGGGAAAGAAGGCCCCACCAACCAACATGGGGAAAAAGTCCTACTAGATGGAACCCCTCCACCCTTAGCGCCTCCTCATCTTCACTGTCGCACCCACTCACATACTGCCAGTCTCCTGCCCTTCCCCACACATACTCAAGGCCCTACCTTGGCTCCTCAACCCCTCTTCCTGCCCTAAAGGATCCAGGCATTGCTAGTTAAATATTCTACTACTATTAAAGAAATCTATGGTACAGGTCAAAAGATGCCTTTGTGTGATGCTGAAATAATAGAATATCTCCTGTCTTTGTGCAGTGTTTTATTACAATGTGTGGTTACCCCTCCATCACTGAACCCTTAATAGGGAAGGAGAACTATTGTCATATTAAGTAGACCCACATGGGTGAAGCATAAATCCATATAATAAAGAGAGCCATGCATGGAAGAGTGAACGGCCTTAAAGAAGAGACAGAGAATATGAAAAAAAAAAAAAAAGAACTGCTGAGCTGGAAAGGTAAGAATCTCTGCAGCAGCTGAACTGTTATGCTATTTCATAAGAAAAGATATTGTGTAGCTGTTTTTGGAGCGATCATCCTGTCTCATGCACTTCTAAATCTGGAACTTCTAAATCATGCCCTTCTAAATCTCTATTGCTTAGGTTTGGCAGTTTAAGTTTGCAGGTCTTCACGCCATTTCAGGTGAACCCTCTCATCTACCTCATTTGCAATAATTCTTAGAACCTGAGTATTTTGTAGACTTTGGTGTCAGGTCTCCACCGTTTGTATCGTGAGGGGAAATTCAGGGCAAGGTGAAGGTATGGCCAGTGACAAAGTACAGTGAGAAGGACTCTAGGTTGAAACGCTGTGGGGGACAGTGACAGTCCACATCCACTCCTCCTATCCACAAAGTTAGGCCTGAGGACTCCTTCACTCTCAGCCTCCAACACAGGGATAGGCAACCAAGAGTAGTGAGAAGGCTGCATGAGTGGCCCTCCTTCATCTCAGTGGGTTGCATTGCCAGTGGCGTGCAATCTGCAGCCCGCAGCCCCCTACGGTTTCATCTGTGAGCCATGAACTCCCTTTTTGCCCCCTTCCCTCATGCAGCTCTTGCACACTCAGACACTGGAGCTGATTCACAGCTGCTCAAGCTTTGGAAGGGAGGGGGAGCGGTGGGATGAAGTGCGAGCAAGCAGATTCATGGCAGTCCAAAAGTACTGGGAGGGAGGGGGAGGAGTAGGAAGTGCAAAGCTCAAGTGCTTCCATGCACGAGAGGTGTGTGGGGTAGGGGGACAAACAGGAGGGCCAAAGGAAGAGCCCCAGTGGGCTGCATGCAGCTGGCAGACCATAGGTTACTCACCACTGCTCCAATGTCTCTCTGTGTACATCTAGACTGTAGAGTTTTCTGGGATTCCGGAGGTATCTCAGAAAAACTCTGCCACATCCAAGGAATGCGTCGCTCTCCTGAAATTTTTTTCAGAAGAGCAGACATGGTTTTTTGGCATCCCTGTAAACCTCATTTTATGAGGAAAAAGGGTTTTTTCCCCTCATTTGGCCAAGTGTAGATGGGCCAAATGTTGGAAAAGCCTCTTCCGAAAAAAGAAGCAGAAAAAGACACGCAAATTGCGATTTGCAATTTGCGTATCTTTTTCCAGAAGAACTGTGCAATCTAGACACAGCCTCTCAGAGCAAAGGCCTTATTTGCAGGATTTGATCCATGTCTAAGATTTGACCCTCTACACACTATGCTCATTTTTCCAACCCTCCTTTTGTCATCAACTACTGCTGAATATTACCCTGCTATGTCTGAATGGCAGAACATCATTAAGAGTATACATTTTTTATCAGTCAAACAGAGAATTCACAATGAGGATGAGCTTGTAATTACACACATGTCAGAACAGGGAGCATTATAGTCTGCTTAGATTTTCTTGAAAATTTCTTTTGAATAATTTTTTGGGGAGGGAGGGAAGAGCTTACTGTAAATCAACTTTGGCATGAAACTTTTGTAAATGGTGCCCAACATCCATCACATTCTTTGTTCAATGTTTTTCCTACACATAAAGAGCTGACAACCTGCTACTCTATGATTGATGTACTTATTTCTTCTAAACTATCACTAACCAAGCATATCATTTTTATACAGTACATGTATATTCCATTTCTTATAGTTTTTTACTATTAAGCAGGCTCAGCAGTGGAAAACTTGTTTATATACTGTTAAGAGGTTCTAACTTAAGCCCTTGAAAACTTGTTCATTCCAGTTTTCTTTGTTTTTAAGGGCAGTGAAAGAAACACAAGACTGGACACTCCCAGTGATGCAGGATGACACTCTTAAAATGAATATCAATATACGTTAACAGTTCTATTTGTAAGCGGGGGAATGGTCCCGCTATTGTGGGGAACTTTCCTAGCTTCTATACACCCCGGTGAAATGGACCAGCGAAAGGATCTGAGTCCCCACTCCCACTTCCTTTACCCCACGGCCTCCCTGATCCTGAGGGCTCCCCCTCCACTCTCCTGAGTAGCAGAGCCCTCGAAACCCCAACAAGGCTGGGCCCAGGTTTCCTGGGGCTTAATCCCCGACCTTGTAGTCACTAGGGGCAGGAGTTAGGGTGTCCCCACTCTGAGGTGCTCTCTTTACACTGCAGGCCTTCTTGGCCCAGTGATCACTTCATAAGGTTCAAAGCAAATACAATTTATTAAACATCAACTGATTAAAGAGAAAAGAATAAGAAAAAATGAGAATGGTTAAATGAGAACACACAGCCCTGCTCTGTAGCACAGGGACATCAAAACAGCAGCCTGCAGAGTGTAAGGACAGTCTATAGTCTCTTCCTTAGAGGCCCCTTAGAGGCCTTGGATGTGCTGCGAGGGGGGGGGGGGCTGCAGGCTGGACACGGTTGCTCTGGCAGTGACCACACAGCCTCAAGCTCTAAGTGGCCAGACCCCTCTCCCAGTCCAGAGCCTCTCCCCACACTTTGCAGTTCCCAGCTGCTCACCACATCCAGCTGCAGGCTGTGCTGTGTGGCCAGTCTCTAGCTTCTTGCATTGCTTCTCTGTTCCTTTTGGCTCTCTGAGCACTGCCAGTCTGCTGCTCAACACAGGGTCTGCGCTCCTTGAGCTGTGTGTGTCTGACTCAGCTGCTGCAAAAACTGCCCCTCAGCACACAGCTTGCTTTGCTTGGGCTGTCTCTCAGCTCTCTGTTTTTGCAGGACTTCTTCTGCACACTGCTTGCCCCCTTGGGCAGTCTCTCAGCTCTCTGTTTGCTCAGAGAGAGCCAGAACAATCCCAGCTCACAGGGAGGACGGGTCCTGGCCTCTTGCTTTTCTCACTGGCCTGTCCAACTTGTCAATCAGGCTAAGCTGGAGTGTTGGCTGCTTTCCATTGTCTCTGGGGTCTGTCAGTCTCATGGACCCTTCCCCTGTTGACACTGGGAGCTGGCAAGCCAAAAAACTCCCACAGAGTTTAAGTAAGGGGCTAACAGTCCCCTTACATATTGTCAGTGGATTCTGCCAGCATCTACTTCAGACTTTACACAATGTTAATAGGAATATTATGATTCATATATTCTCATATTATAAGAGAATGGCATTTCAAATTTGCAGGATCTCCTGGCAAGGTATAACATATTTATCTGGGTTTTTATACCATGCTCTTATCAACATAGGATCTGAACAACTAATGATGTAATTATAATTCATTTATTCATTACATGCTTAGCGGTCTTCCAGTGACATTATATTGAGCATCCCATTCCTCTACATAGATGTTTGAAAGAACATATACGTTCTAAAAAATTACAAAAATCCCATTGACTTACCATCAGGTCTCGGGCACTTTCGGACTTGATATGATGGTAATGGATCTGTTGCAATTCATATGTGTTTATGATATACGAGGCATTTGAGCTGACATTGAATCAGGTCAGTGGGTCCATTGGACATGAGGCAATGTCAATGGGACAGTTATGTGTTATTGATGTCAGTCGCAGAATAGATAAAAACATTACCAAAATAGCTTTTGTCTCTCTAAGTAGTTTCTTAAAAGGCAAACAGCACTGGCCCATAGTAACCATTAAGGGTGTGTCTAGACTACAGGGACTTTTTGAAAAAAGTGGCCTTTTTTCGAAAAATCTTTACCTGCATCTAGACTGCTGCCGCATTCTTTTGAAAGAAAATCAAAAGAACACCACAGTTTTTTCGACTGCAGAAAACCTCATTTTACGAGGAAGAACACATTTTTTCGAAAGTGCCCTTTCGAAAAAAGGCGCCACGTAATGCAAACTGCTTTTTCGAAAGAGAGTATCCAGGCTGCCTGGGTGATCTCTTTCAAAAAGTGGCTTGTTTTTTCAGAAGTATTGATTGTAGTCCAGACGCTCTTTGTCGAAAGAGGCTTTTTGGAAAGTATCTTTCAAAAAAGCCTCTTTTGAAAAAGGCATGTAGTCTAGATGTAGCCCTAAGTGACTACAAAGTTTCAGTTTTTCATGCAATCTATTTTGAGTTCCAACATATCCAGTGAATGAAACCATCTCTGAGGAAATGTTTTGATGTGAAAAAGAGATTAAGTGGTTTGGGCTACATTTTCAACAGTGGAATATGTTGTGTAAGTAAAAATACATACATACATATATCACCACGCAAAGTCCTGCAAATCCTTATACATATGAGTAGCTTTCAAAACAGGCAAAAGTTTATGCAAGTGACTAGCAGCCCAATTCTACTGGTGCTTCATGCTGCTCTGTCAATGTAAATGGACTTTCCACAGTGAGTAGAATCCACATTAGATCTCCTTTATTCTGCCTGCCATATGTGGTGTAAAATGGCCTTACTGTGAGGGTATGTCTACACTGAACGCTTATTTTGGAATAAGCTATTTTGGAATAGAAACTCCAAAATAGCTGATTTTGAAATAGCATGTCTACACAGCAAATACGTATTGAAATAGCGCTGAACTCTTTTGAAATAGAGTGTCCACACTCATTCAACGTTGAATCACATTTAAGGCCACCCAGAAGCACTTCAGGTAGGGCATCAGGACAGCACTCACTTCTTGGAACTATTTCCTGAGGCTAGACGAAACCCCTGTACAGCCATGTCTCAGGCTCCTCTCCTTTGCTTACCTCCTGGAGAGACAGCAAAGCCTTTTCACTGCCTGCTCTGATTGCCCTTGCAGACAACACAGCACTCTAGCCAGGGAGCTGGACCTGCCTCCAAAAAGTCAACTACTCTTAGACTACATGCTACACCTCCTCCTGCATTTACTGCAGGCTTCCATCATGGCTCTGCAGGAACAGGACCCCCAGCTCATTGCAGGGCACCTTGTCTCCTCTGCCCAGGTGATACTCATGCAGCAATATCCCTCCTGCAGCAATATCCCCCCTGCACATCATGCACCGCTGCTTCTGGCACCAGGACACCAGTTCCGACTGGTGGGACCAGATCATCATGCAGTGGTAGGATAACCAGCAGTGGCTCCAGAACTTCCGCATATGGAAGGACATCTTCCTGGAGTGGTGCGAGTGGCTCGCTCCTGCCCTCAGGTGACAGGACATCAACATGCGACCTGCTATCCCCCTTCAGAAACGGGTTACCATCGCTATCTGGAAGCTCGCCATGCCGGACAGCTACCGATTAGCGTAGGGAGATCGACCGTCAGGGCCATGTGCTCTTGCTCTTGTCCCAGGGGGGTGGGGAACTGCTGGAATGGGGTTTCCTAAGGAAGAAGGGATTGGTGGAGGCTCCCTTCCTAGAAGAGTTTTCAGTCCCACCTTCACAAAGCCCTTATAGTGGAAGGGGTAAGTGGAGCGTTGGTCCTGGTATGTCTGGGGGTGGTGGGCAAGTTAGTCTCAGGACCTCTTGAGGGCCCGGGCAACCCTGTGATTATTTACCAGCAGTGAGGGCCATCAAAACCATCCTGCTGTGCTGGCTTATCCTCCTGGGTGATGTGGACTCTCCCCTGGGCATCCTGTGCAGTGCCCCTCTGTAGCTTTCCTCCTCCATCCCTCCCTTCCAGGTCCAGTGCAGGGTGGGTGCACCCCGTCACAACCTCTAAGAAATGCAGGGACCAAGAGAGAACATGGCCTCTCTACATAAGGCTAATTAACATGCACTGAGATATGGAGAGGGCTAGTGTACACATTTTTCCTCTTATCATGATACTCACAGAGCACAGCATGCTAGTTTGCTGGCATGAAAAAATGCAGCAACCATAACTATTAACCATTGAGCGCTACCAGCCAGCCCACAAGCGTCACATTCTGAAGCTTCAGGAATGTGAAAAATGAAGAGACAGTCTTATTACTAGTTTAATAGATCATCAGATTGATGTTTTGTTTGCTTTACTGATAATCTTCCTTTACCTCCCTTGCTCCTGTCCCCTCCAAATTATCTTTACCACCCTTGGGGCCCTGCTTGAACTAGGAATGTATATTGGGTCATTAAACCCTTAATATTGTATACTGCTCTCAAAGATAGGGTTCCACATTACTTGAGAACTGAAGTTCCGGTAAAAATAACTATCCAATAACTCAGGATTCTCTGTTTCTAATGCCAGAGAACAGACAATGCCATGAACAAGGTCAATAGCACTCGAGCAAAACTACTCAGCCTTTCACACATAAGTTACAAAATGAACATAGGCATGGGATCCAAGGGTGCAGGAAGTCTGCAGCATCTCTGAGCTCCTGGCCTAGCACCTGAGGACCCTGCTGCCGATCTGTGCACCAGCTTTTTGGGTGCTGACCCACATTCCACGGGCTTTGGGCTTCCCCATGCGTTGGGGGCTCTGCTACTAGCCCCACATGATGGGGTCCAGGTTAAAACCCTGTGTGCCGTGGGACAGCCAACATTCCAGTGCCTAAGGTCTTGGCTGCTGGCCCCACATGCTGGGGCTTTCGTCTCAGACTCAGCAGGGGGTCGGGGTGGACAAGGGGGCTCAGTGCTCTCACTTTTAAAAATGTTCCCCTGTCACTGAAGGTGAACTAGGAGTTACAAAGCATTATTAACTACAATTTCATTTAACCAGTAGCTTATAATTCTCAAACTATTCTCAAGCATCTTGAACAAATATCAGCTTGTATCAAATTCTTCATTTCTACACAACTTAAAAAAACACTAAAAATCATTGGTATTCAATCACAGGAAATGAGTTTGTGGTCCAAGTCCAATTCATAATGAGCAAAGTGACCACTTCTGACCATTTTTGCTGGGATCCTAAAATGTAAAGCCCTGATCGTGCAAAATCCTTAAACATTCAATAGTCTTAATGAAAATAGTCAATGGGCTTACAGTAGACAACTCATTTGCACATGTGCATGGTTGGAGCCCAAGTGAACATGGACACTGAATTATCCTCTGCCTCTTCCAAGTCCTCCAAGACCCGAAGAAGAAATATGTGTGACTGACAATCTTGTCTCTCTCATGAAAAGAAGTTGGTTCAATAAAACATATTACCTCACCCACTGTATAGCTCCATGGTTATAATTACATTACACATCTCCCTCCTACATTGAGTCTCTCCAGAATAGAATTGAAGCAGAAGAGCATACACAAACTCCTAGGGATGTAATAGTGTAGTTGATTAGCTGATTAACCGATAAGCAAAAGCTTATAGGTTAATGCTATAGACAACACACATTTTCATCCCCTGCCCTTGCCAGTACATTTTTTAGCAGGCTGGCCAGCAGCCTGGCTCAGTCCTGGCTCATGCCAGGTCAGGGATCTACCCCCACTGCAGATCTGCATTTAAAATGTATTAGGAGCTCGGCGAGCAGGCAGCCCGGCTCAATTCCAGCTTATGCTGGGTCTGGGAGCTCAGACCACCCCCTAGACAGGGGCTGCTGCCTTCCCACGCTGCTGTCTCTTTATCAGAGGCAGCAGCACAGGACAATAGGCAGCCAGTTCATGAGGGGAGCTGTTTTTTAAACTGGCTCTCTTCACAGATCAGCTCCTGCCTGGCACCCAACGCTGCTGCCTCTGATACAGAGACAGTAGCATGGAGTGGCAGGGGGCACCTCAGGAGTGAGGCCACAATGCACTGGTTGCTGGCCCTATCCCCAGGGACTATAGAAGAGTTGAGTAACCAGAAGGAATTCATGGGGTTACTCAGCTATTCAGTTCACCGATATTTAACATCCCTAACTCACACTCTGGTGGTGGATAACATAGGCAAGGGAAGGCGTTGCCTTCTCAAAACTGACTATGCTTCCCAGCTGCCTGGGAGGGATGGGGATGTGAGCAGCAGCCTACGCCTCCCCCCCTCCCCCTACCAGCTGCCTGGGAGGACTAGATCACAGCAGCTCGACTCCATGGCTCCTGGTTTCCTTCCCACTTGGGAGGGCTGGGGCTGCAGTATAGCAACCCGGCCATCCAGTTGTCTAGAAAGGAGAGAGCTTCAGAGCTGGTGTTGGGTGGTACTTGGCTCTACAGTGGGAGGCTGCTGATAGGGCAGAGTCTCAGGTGGAAAAGGTGGGGCCATGGGCAGAAGGGGCAGGGCTGGGGCTTGCCTTCCCTAGCTGGTCCTTCAGACACAGCCCAGGCTCTGGAAATCTGGACTATTGCAGATAAAGATAACTACGCTACAGAAGGCTGTTTGTAGCATTGTTGCAGCCGTGTTGGTCCGAAGATATGTGACAAAAATACAGATGGCTGTCAGTTCAGCTCCTTTCATAAGCATGACATTGCATATTCTTAAGAGTACCTATCATGAATATATACTACTTTAGTGATACAGACTGAAACTTAATTGTTCCCTCCATTCCCTTGCCTTCCCCGAGTTTTTAATAATTTCCTGATAGTAAGTGGCTGTGATAGTTACCCTAAAGAAACTCCTCTCAATCCCTCTGCTTAGCTTTATTCCCTCTTCACAAACTACCCAGTCTTGCATCGTAAAACAGATAAGTGAACATTTTTACCACCAGGTTCTTAATTTTTTTTTAAAGTCTCCTTTGAAGTAAGGAGAAAAGCCCATGCAGTGCCTATCCATATCTCCCTAAGAGAAAACAAAGAGAGTTAAAGGAAAATGTCTTCTGCAGAGAATGCCTTTTCCATGCTTCTCTCCCTACAGTGTGCCAAATAATGGCATCTGTTCCTGCTGTTCTTTTGTTCCCCCATCCAGCATGTCTTCAACTTCCTATGAAAATGTGTGGTTCTTAAATCCAAAGGTCAGTTTAATATGAAGTTTAGTTTGAAGGATCTGGATTTGTTTCCATTAGAAATATTTTTTTCCAGACCTGCTTTTAAAATTCACAAACGGCTTTAATTGTCTTTTGTACTGTGTGCATGCCACGTGCTAAGGAGAATTTCAGCTGGGATACTGGTTAATACTTTGGGAGAGAGCTACTTGTGTATTGATAAGCATTAAAGGATTTACATGTGAGGTTATATGCAGTAAGCAGCACAAGCTCCCACACACTGTCATCATCATGAAGGAGGTACCTTCTCCAGGGCTAAGAGGGAATTCAGGATGCATGTAAACCCAGCTAGACTCCCTCTAAGGAAAGGTTTTCATGGTAAACAGTCACATTTCTACTAAATTATGTATGATGGTTTTGTGCAAGAGGAGCTAAACTCAGATCACCAGATTCATTTTTCTTAGTGTTTCAAGTTGGACTCAAACTGTGTTCTCCGAGCTAAAATGTCAGGGCTCTGTCCAGTAAGCTACTCAGCCCATCTGCTTCCTGGCTTTGTATGCTTATAAGAGGCAGCCTAAAATGGTTCAACTGTTGATGTATTGTGCAATTTAGGCCTCCCTTTACTCACTATTTTCCCAACATTGTAATAAAAATGAATATTTGCCAGCTGAAAAGATGCTTTGGGAGGTTGTAACAAAGAGAGGCAGAGACAGAGAATTAAAGGCAAATAAATCACTTTGCTGGAAGGCTGAGAATTCCTTCCTTGATTTTTTCTAACATTAAAAAGAAAAGCATCAGTGTGTAACCCTTTTGCCAGGTACAGTCAGCAGCAACCGGGACTGGGTTCACTATCTGGGGTTCCTTTTCATCTATCCCACATAGAACTGGCGTGAGCCCCCGCCCAGAAATTTGGGAAAATCACAGAACACTCCTGCGTGCCTCTGAGAGGCAGTGCTTCCCTCCTCACAAGCAAAGTATCTGAGTGTAGAAAAGAAACCTTTAATAATATGGGAGGGCATTAATTTGGGAAAACAACACAGAGTTCATCACCAAAAGCATGAGTAAATATCCCACCTCAGGTAGGTTGGACAATGTCTTCTTCCTCTCTGGTTCATAAGTCCAGCAATGTAAATGTCTCCTTCATCTGCCCAACCCTTCTCTGCACCCCTCTCACAGTTACTGCCCTTGGTCAGGGCAGACCCAAAGTTCAGAGGTGCATCTGCTGAGTTCACTTCCCATACTGAGTGGGGGAGAGGTAGGAGGCATCTTACTCACTCTGCTGGTCACTACCATCCAGCAGCTCGCTGCTGTCTGATGCCACTCTGGTGGCAATGCATTGCCCCCGAATGCTGCTGCTCTGCTGGCCTCTCTTTATGCCTCTCCATCGTTGCCCTGCTGGCTGCTCATCATGCTCCTCAATGCATCTTCTGCTGGCTTGTAGTGGATATGGCTCTGGTCCAAAATGAGTGATTTCAGCTCTTAGCCCAAAGCACACTCCAGCCACAAGAGATTCCAGCATCCACTGGAGTAAATTTAAGTATTAAAAGAGACTCTTTATGAAGCCTTTCCATTGCTCTATCATTGAAACAGTGGGGAGAAACAGGTTAAACCAGTCTTACAGTTTACGCCTGGAAGGCATGTAGACTGCTGATTCAAAGTCCTCCCTCCCCAGCTTAATCTCATAGGGCTCTGGAAGACAAGCCTCTATCCATCCAAGTGTATTTACACTGACACTTTTAACTAAGTTAAACACAGTTTGACTTTTCTGCATTCCCACAATAACTACAAGTATTGGTGATCATATCTCACAATTCCTGCATTTAGTGTTAACACAGTTTGTGCCCCCACAACAGCCAAATTGGTTACAATGGGCAAAACACCATTGTAACAGTTGAATATCGAGCGGACCTAAGCAAACTGAGTGAACTGTATTTTACATGAGCACACCCAGAATTACATTATTTAAATTGATAGTTTATGTCAGGTTAATCTCAGACTTTCTTCCCTATTGCATTCCCTCAATAATTACAGACTTTGCAATTGGAATTAAAACAATTTTTGACCCCCAACACCAGCTAAGTTGATTATACTGAGCAAAACATTATTGTAAAAGCCAAATATCCAAAGGTATGTCTACACTACAGCACTATTTCGAATTAACTTATTTTGAAAATAATTCAAAATAACACATCTAGACCCAAAAACTAATTTGAAATAGCGTGTCCACACTGATTGGATGCTGGATCGCATTTAAGGGCAGCTGAAACTGGTTCCAGCAGGGCATCAGGCCAGTAGCTGCTTTGTGTGGCTGCTATCTAAGGCTATCTGAGACTAGTGCTTAAAGGGACCCCCCCGGACAGCCAGTTCTCAGCTTTCTCGCTTGCTTGCCTACCTCGCCGAGGGACAGCAAAGCTTTTTCATCTCTGCCTACTTCGGTCATTCTCCTTTGGGACACCGCAGCTCTTTTGCAGATTCAGACTAACACGGCTACCCATCTGATTGGATGAAGGACACCGTCCTGGAGCTCCGCGAGTGGCTCGCCCCTGCTCTGCAGCGACGGGACACATGCCTGAGGCCTGCCATCCCCCTCCAGAAGCATGTGACCATCGCCCTCTGGAAGCTCTCCATGCCGGATAGCTACAGATCCGTCAGGAACCAGTTTGGCGTGGGAAGATCCACCGTTGGAGTGATGATCATGCAGGTACGGCACTCACCAGCCACTAGGCCAGGACGGGGGGCTGCAAGGAGGACGTGGGCTGCCCCAGGGAAAACGGGGGGAAGGTGGTGTAAGTGCCCTCCCCAAGAGGGGTCAGTCCGTCCCGGCCGCGCTACAGACTGCCCGCAATGGCCAGGATTGCAGCGGGGGTTGATCCTGGGAGTGGGGTATGGGGCAGTGGCGGGGAACGAACACTCCCAGCCACCCAGGCGCCCCAGTGACCCTCGGTTTTGTGTGTCTCTCTGCAGGTGGTCAAGGCTATCAACAGGGTGTTGCTCCGCAAAGTCGTCCGCCTCACCGACCTGGATGCGGTCATCCAGGGGTTCGGCGCCCTCAGCTTCCTCAATTGCGAAGGGGCAATCGACGGGATGCACATCCCCATCCGTGCCCCGGACCACCAGGCCTCCCTCTACATTAACCGCAAGGGGTACTTCTCCATGATCCTGCAGGCTGTGTCTGAAAACCGGGGCCAGTTCATGGACATCAGTGTGGGCTGGTCCGGCAAGGCACACGACGCGCGGGTGTACTGCTACTCCCCCGTGTGCCAGAGGCTGCCTGCTGGGACTTTCTTCCCCGACTGCCACATCAGGGTCGGGAACATGGACATGCCAGTGGGCACGGTGGGGGACTCCCTACAGCCCTGGCTCATGAAGCCCTACATGGGACACCTCAGCCTCTCCCGGCAGGCCTTTAATGCCAGTGCCTACATCGTGGTTCAGGGGGCCTTCGGCTGACTGAAAGCACGGTTTAGATGCTTCCTCACCTGCCTCGGCCTCTCCCAGTACAATATTCCACACGTGGTGGCAGCGTGCTGTGTGCTCCACAGTTTGTGCAAGAGGAAGGGAGAGGCTTTCCTGCCAGCCTGGATGGCAGAAGCTGACCGCCTGGCTGACCAGTACACACAGCCCCATACGGCTGCCAGCCGGGAGGCCCTTCAGGGGGCTGGCCACATCCGGGAAGCCCTGCGGGAGAGCTTCCAGGTGGACGAGGACTGAAGTCCCCCTGGCGTGCCCCACTGGGGCCTGGGCCTTACATTCCTCCCCCACCTCCTTCTCCTTTCTCCTCCCTAACACCCCTTCCTGATCTACAATAAAAATACCTGTGTGGCCACAAAAAAAGTCTTTATTTCACATAACTGGGGTGGGGAGGAATCAGGGCAGGAGAGGGGAGGGGGGAAACCTGGGAGGAGGGATCTGGAAGGGGGAGGCAAGGGGAAGAAGGTGAAGGGGGAGGGGAAGCTCAGGGTTGGGGGTCTTGCTGGCTCTTCCGTCTCGCAGCACTGTGGGGGCAGGGGCGTCGGGGGGGAGTGGGTGTGGAGGGTAGGGCAGGAGGGACGGGGGGTGCGGAAGAAGCAGGAGGGGGACCAGGGGTGGGAGGAGGAGTGATAGGTGGGGCGGCCGCAGGGGCTGGAGCAGCAGGAGGCAGCAGGAGGCAGCAATCGGTCCACCAGGGCCTGCAGGTGCTCGTGGACGGCACGACTCTGTTCCCAGAGCTCCCTCAAGTTCTCTCACCGCAGCTGCAGGTCCTCTTGCACCCACTGCTCCTGGCTGTGGACCTGCCATCCCTGCAACCGCAGCTGCTGCCTCTGGAACTTCTCCAGGTTGCGGGTGCACCTGCTGCCCCGGGTTCGGGTGGAGGGTCCAGACGGGGTATTGCATCCTGCACTCGCAGGTGCTGTGACTGTGGTGAAACAAGAGAAGTGGTCAGTTCTCCTTGGGGACACAGTGGGTGAAACCCAGCTCCTCTCTGCAAGGCGAGGACGACAGGTGTCCGTACCACCACGTCCTGCTATCCCCAGGAGTGTGAGCTTGCCCAGGATTGCACCCCAGCCCCTTTGCTGCCTACAGTGTGGTGGTGGGGGGGGGGGGGGGAGAGGAGATGTGCCCTGCCTCTGTGTAGAGGGGGCATCTGGAGGGAGGGCAGTGTGCAGTGTCTCTCCTTGGGGTAAGGTCTCTGGGCTCTCCCTCCCCCCCCACCCCACTTAAGGGGACCGTGATGTCACTCACATGTGGAGGCCTCCCCAGCCTTGGATGAGGCTGCTGATGGGCTCTCTGGGATGGCTTGGGGGTCCTGGGTGCAGGGCAGGCTCCCTGCAGGCTCCTGGCTGCCGTCACCCTCCTCCTGTTCCCCTGTGTCAGGGGCACGGACCATCTGACCCCCCAGGATGCGGTCCAGGGCCTCAAAGTGAAGGCAGACCTCTGGGTCATCCTCTGGTTGGGAGGCCCTGGCGTAGGCCTGCCACAGCTCTTTAATTTTGCAGCGCATCTGCTCTTGGGAATGCATGTGGCCTCTGGTGGTCAGGCTGGCAGCCATGTGGCTGTAGACGGCCGCATTCTTGTGCCTAGTGCAGAGATTATGGGCATTGGAGGCCTCCCCCCAAATCTCAATGAGGCCCACGATCTCTGCACTTGCCCAGGAAGGCGTCTGCCTTTTGTGGCCCCTGGCAGGCTCCTGGGAGCAGCCAGCCTGGTCCTGGGAAGAGGTGGAGGGCTGGTGGCAGTGGGTGGCTGGCTCATGCTGTGCCAGGTGCACGGTCTGCTGGCTGGGTGCTGGCAGGCTAGCAACTGGCACAGGTACTGTGGCCAGAGTCTGCCCCTTTAAGGGCTCCAAGGTTGGGTGGGAGCAGATGAGTTCTCCTGGTTGTGCCCAGAGTGGCCACCAGGGCTCCCTGGGAACGGCTGGAGGCTAATTCAAAATACACTGCACTTATTTCGCATTAGCTATTTCAAATTTGGCGTTATTCCTTGTAGAATGAGGTTTACCAAATTCGAAATAAGGGCTCCACTATTTTGAATTAAATTTGAAATAGCGGTTTGTATGTGTAGACAGCTATTAAAGTTAATTCGAAATAACATCTGTTATTTTGAATTAACTCTGTAGTGAAGACATACCCTAACATATCCAAGCAAAGCAGGGGCAAACTGTATTTACATAAACACACCCAGGATTTCTTTTCCATTCCAGCTGGCTGTAATGGAAGCATTGATTCAGACCCTGCTTACAAGTGTATGTTGCTGCACATTTACTTCAATGATAAAAATAAAATCTGTTGGATGATGAAGCTTCGTGGAGGGAACACTGGACTGGTCTTTTATTCCCAGCTCTGCTTCTAGATTACTGGATTACTTTCTGCAAGTCATATTATCTCCCTGCATCTCAGTTTCCCAATTTGTAATGTGGGAATAATGATACTTAACTCCTTTGTAAAGTGTTTTGAGATTTCTGGATGAAAATTGCCAAGTTCCAGGTATTGTTATTATTCCACATTAAAGGTGGCTTTTGATAAACATGATTATAAAATTGTGGCAATTTTTCCCCCCTAAATTATACTGGATTTTAATGAAAGTCAGAATACGTTTTTTAAAAGGAATCATGCATAAAGCACTCTTACACTGCTATGGACTCTGAGTAATATCTGCCAGGTAAAAACTGCTGGTCCTGACTCCTTAGTTCTGACACCCTATAGATGTGGAATATTTTCTCTTGTTTGGTCCAAGAGCCAGATACTATTTTTGGTTTGAAGGCTAGTCTTAAGACATTTATTCTCAGTTGCATACACAGTTCAATGGATTTGAAGGTGTATTTGTTAGGGATTGTAAAGCACCTTAGGACACATCATATGAAATGGCCACTATAAGAGCAATGTGTATTGTGTTACTGTACATCGCATTATACAATATGCCTCAAATCACTATTGGGAACCCAACATATCACACAAATCTGGTCTATTTTATGAACAATTGTAGACACCTTTGAATTATCTCCATAATGTTTAATGATTTTCACAAAGATCTCAAACAGCAGCGGATTTTCTCAGTTCTTTCAGATGCTAACAAAAACTCAAATTCTGTTGGATAATTGAAACATTCTCCCCCACTACGAAAATAATAAGTGTAAGAAGAATGTTCACATCTTTCTTTTGTAACATAAACAGAGGATTGTATGAATTCACTACCTGTAAGGTGTATTGAATTTTTAATCATCTATATATTTATGGTAAAGAGTAACAAATTACTTATTGCACACAAAAGCTTATGGCATACGATTATCCTTAATTAATGGGTAAGTGCAAGGCTTTATTATTCAATGAAACTGATTTATTATCTTAATTCTCAGATGTTCTGCTACATGTTTCCATTGAAACCATTGTTTGCACCATGGTAACCGGCAACCACCATATGTATGTGATCTCTTTTATGACCTATACCTAATTAGATTTTATTGTTATCTTAAAGCTAAAGCATAAACTGTGCAAATAGTGCAGTGGTAGTTTCCGATACCTATTTATAAATGATAGGCCACTGTACTTTACTGTGTTTTTTCTGTAATAAGCAAAGCATACTTTTTTCTGTTATTATAACTCTGTCTATTTTTTCCTCAATGCTTTTGTACTCTCCCTGTTCTTCCTCCTTCTGTGTGACTGTACACTTGCCTACCTGTCCCTTGTCTCTTCTATTAGGCACAGCTAGTTAACTGAAAGGAAGTGAAAAGAGCTGAAAGCTAGTGGGTGTCGGAGCTGCCTAGTCGAGAGATCCCCAGCTAATTGCTAGTCCTAACAGGCACAATTAGCCGCTACAAGCCCTTTGAGATGGCCCTGGGCTTCTCTCAGGTAACAGCCATCACTAGATAAAGGCTGAAATATGCTCCATTTAGAGAGACACTTGCAGACAGGGATGTCACAGGCTGCCAATTATGTTCTGCCTGTACACAGCCACTTCCAAGAAAAGGCAAGACACACACACCTGGAGTTAAAGGGACAAGATGTGTACTATTTTGAACTACACAAGTACAGGGCTTGAGATGATATAACCCTTTCAAATTAGGTTGTGTCAATTTTTCAATTATCAGGCTTTTATCAATATCTGTCACACAGTTAGTACTAGGAATCTCTGTGGGAGATTGTTTTATATATATTATACCTGCTATATTTCATATTGCTTTAAGATAATTTTGGCCATAGTCACACAGACGAAGATGATATAATCAGCCTATTCACAACAAACACACATACACTTGTGATATATTTATTGTTCTTAGTGTAACCATTTGGCCAGGTGATGTTGGCAGTAAAAAGTCAAATATCTAAGGGCATCTCTCACAGAAACCTGAAAAAAACTAAACACCTTCCCTGCACTGTCTTGACGTGTAATACTTCTTCTCTCACAAGCACTGAGTTTGTGTATAAAACAAGGAAAGTTTAAGGACCACAGCATTAATTTGGGAAAACAATAAATCAATACATTTTTATTAAATACTAATCAAAATACCTACCCCCTCAGTACTTTTTTTAGTAGTCTTTTGCCTCAGTTTTCCCACTTGCCAACATGAACATCTAGTGGGCAAACGTGCCTTTTGCGAGCTACTTTACCACTTTGGGAACCCCACTCAGAGTTAGTAGTCAGTGGACAGTGAAGTCCTGAGCCAAAAATGCACATGGACAGATCCAGTTCCTTGGGGGAAGTACTGCCTGGCTTTTGTAGAAAGACATCTTGCCGCTGTCTCATCTCTCACTGCAACAATATCACCTTCAGATACAGTACTGGGTCTGGGTCCTCAGTCACCTCACTCAGCTCAAAGGGTGTTAGACAGGAGGCCTTATAGTTGTTTCTACAACCTGGATTCAGGTCCTTACCATTCAGCTCTGATATTAAAAAGCAGAGGGGGTTAAATAGCACTTAAAATTCTTGAGCAGAGTCCTTCATGCAACGGACTTATTTTGGGGGTTCTTAAATGGAAAAGTCAGTTTGCACTTTTTAAACATACTAGAATATAGTTATATTGGAACTTGAAATCAGAGGAATATAGCCAACTGGATGCAAAATGAAATACTATGGATCAACGCCATGACTACAAAATACTTATTCCACACTTCTGCAGTCCACTTACTCTGGCACTGCAGTTACCAGAAGAGGCACCAAAAAAAAAATGCAGCAGAGGAACAATATTGTCTTAGAATCCTGACTGAAAGACCAAATGAACAACTAGAAACAAACAAAAAACCTTAGCAATTCAGATTCAATATCAGAAAAACCTTCCATTTCAACACACACAAGCATCAAGCATTTCAAGAAATATAGGCAGGGTGGGAAAAAAAAGATTCATAGTCAGACATCAGACAATTATTTAAAACATCTTCATCAGGACTCACCACTAATGTCATTTAAATAAGATGCTTTTTGGCCTAACTCTAGGTCAGAGGGTGCCAATAGTTTTTGAAATTGGATGCAGCCCTCCTTCCCCTCATCTGCCTTTTCAGCTGCAGTTTGAACAAAGTTTCCTGTTGACTAGCTACGGTCTAGACAGTTCTTGTTCAGAAAGTCCCCAGTAATGTTACATGCTTATTGAAATCACATTGCCTTAATAGGATCAATTGTACTCCTGCTTATGAATATGTATGCATGCATGAGGAAGTGTGAGTGAGAACAGCCAGTCATGAGGCAGAAGAGCATGTAATACCTTTTATGGCTATAAAGAAGAATTCTGCAAAGTGCTTAAATGGATGTAAAAGATGCCCAGGTGGGGCTTTTGCCTTCGAAATATATAATAGCACACCAAGCTCAGGACTGGACTGAAAGCACAAGAGCCCTCCCGTGGATCCAAAAGAACTTCAGGGATTCTCTATCACCTCATAGCCAATGTCCAGGGAAGCTGTGGCCTGGACAGTCTCAGCAACCTGTGAAATCAAAACTAATTGTCGACAGCCTGCCTCCAAACTGTCAACATGAATGTGATGTGTGTGTGTGAGTATTGTCATACCATTAACAATCTGTACTAATGAATAAGCTTCAGTGCTGCTCAAGTTCACCCTTTGTCTAGACTTATTCCTTGGCTAATTCCAAGGGCAGGCAACAGTTTTAAATAGAAATCTTCACTGATGTGAGTACACTGTTCTGTCAGAATATGATATTTTCACAAATTTAAAAGTGTGTGATCTTTATTATTATTATTGTCTTGAGTAAGTGTAACATTCTTCAATAAAAAACAAAAACAAAACATTCAGAGAAGCTTGGAAATCCTGTGACAATTCTGAGTTCAGTGCCCATATTTTTTAGTTATGCTTACTTCAGGAAATATATATATTGTTGTGTGCTTCATTACATTTGATGATGAGACTTTCCTGGCCTCACAGAAATGCTAATGTCACTGTTACCGT
The DNA here is from genome assembly GCF_052426305.1 of Pelodiscus sinensis. Lineage (NCBI taxonomy): Eukaryota > Metazoa > Chordata > Testudines > Trionychidae > Pelodiscus > Pelodiscus sinensis. The sequence goes on along the minus strand of NC_143063.1, from coordinate 27,128,715 downwards.
CAAAATTCATAGAACGGAAGGAGACAATAATTTAATGTTGGATATTTAGAAATATATAGACTATGTTTGGAAAAGGTGAGGAAAATAAATAAACAGGTTCCCCTCTCCAGAGCATTTTTCCCCCAGCGGTCCCAAAATACTTTATGTTGGATAAAGATTTAGAGTAAAATCCTGGCCTGCTGAAGTCCATTAGTGTTTTGTCATTGATTTCAGTGAGGACTTGAGATTTTATAAAGTTTTCAATTATATTAATCTTGCCATGTACAAAAGCTGTGTCTTTTAGTCAAACCCTCTTACAGATTTAGTACTACAAAATTTTGCACCTGTGCTTCATTAATCTTGTCTCCTAGACCTTTCAATTGTTTTTTTTAACAGTTTAAGGGTCTTTGTTCCAGATCTAACATGTCTGATGAGAGCAGATCCATCTTTGATTTAATCAATCAAATTTAGAGATAGTGGGCTTTGGAAAGCTGAAAAAAATGTTACTGATGAAGCTTTTTGAACTGACCCTGTTGTAATTTGTTCAGGGGTAGGTCCCCAGTTGTCTAATTGCTTCAAACACAATAATGGAGAGTGGAAAATGGAGTGAGAGGAGAGAAAAGTTGGGCTTGTGGCTAAGGCATTTGACTGGGATCAAGGAAAATATGATTAATTTCTTAGTTCTACCACATTCTTCTTGTGTAACCTTGGAAAAATCACCCCCTCTCCATGCCTTTGTAAAACAAGGATAAAGATACATTCTTACCTCACAGTGGTGAAATCAGTTAAGCATTTGAGATGTTTACTGAAAATTAGAACTGGCAGAATTTTTTTGAAATGTCAGTACAATTTTTCCATAAAATTTTTTCCTGATTTATGAGAGATAGGGGGCAACTTAGAGAGAGGCTGAATTTTTTCAAAACTTTTAAATTATGACAAATGCTTTTCACAAAAAAACAACAACAATTTTTTCATGAATTGTTTTCTGCATTTTTTTTGATGAGCTAAGACATACTAAAAAGTTGGAACAGCCTTTAGAAAGGATAACTAAAATCCCCTTACCCCAGCTTAACTTCTAGACACTCTGAAGACCCATGGAAACAGAGAGAACAACACATTTCACACTATCGGGCTATGCCTACACTGGCATGATTTTCCGAAAGTGCTTTTAACGGAAAAGTTTTCTGTTAAAAGCATTTTTGGAAAAGCACGTCTAAATTGGCAGGATGCTTTTCTGCAAAAGCACTTTTTGCAGAAAAGCGTGCGTGGCCAATCTAGACGTGGTTTTCCGCAAAAAAGCCCCAATCGCCATTTTTGAGATCGGGGCTTTTTTGTGGAAAACAGTACTGTGCTGTTTACACTGGCCCTCTTGCGCAAATGATTTGCGCAAGAGGGCTTTTGCCCGAACGGGAGCAGCACTTATTTCCACAAGAACACTGATGATCTTACATGAGATTGTCAGTGTTCTTGAGGAAATTCAAATGGCCAGTGTAGACAGCTGGCAAGTTTTTCCACAAAAGCAGATGATTTTGCAGAAAACCTTGCCAGTCTAGACACAGCCTGGATGTGAATGGGTAACTAGTTAACCCTTAATGGGTGATGCTTATCCAGTAATGGTTAACCAGTGGCAGACCCCCACCCATGGCTCACCACAGGCCGCTTTGAGCCCCATGCAAGGCTGCCAACTCCCTGCCCGTGGCATGAGGCCTGCTCAAGCCTGCCTGCTACCATTTAACCCAGGAAACTACAGACCAGTCAGTTTAACTTCTGTGCCAGGAAAGATAATGAAGCAAGTAATTGAGGCATTCATCTGCAAACACCTGGAATATAATAGGGTGATAGGTAACAGCCAGCATGGATTTGTAAAGAAAAAATCCTGTCAAACCAATCTGACAGCTTTCTTAGATAGGATAACGAGTCTTGTGGATAAGGGAGAAGCGGTGGACATGGTCTACCTAGTCTTTAGTAAGGCATTTGATACCGTCTCACATGATCTTATCAATAAACTAGGAAAATACAACTTAGATAGGGCTACTATAAGGTGGGTACATAACTGGCTGGATAACCATTCTCAGAGAGTAGTTATTAATGGTTCACAGTCCTGCTGGAAGGGCATAACAAGTGGGGCTCTACAGGGGTCTATTTTGGGACAGGTTTTGTTCAATATCTTCATCAACGATTTAGATATTGGCATAGAGAGCACGCTTACTAAGTTTGCAGATGATACCAATCTGAGAGCGGTTGCAACTGCTTTGGAGTATCATAAGTCAAAATCACCTGGATAAACTAGAGAAAATGGTCTGAGGTAAATATTATGAAGTTTAATAAGGACAAATGCAAAGTACTCCACTTAGGAAGGAACGATCCATTTCACACATACAGAATGGAAAGCAACTGTCTAGGAAGGAGTACTACAGAAAGGGATCTAGGGGTCATAGTGGACCACAAGCTAAATATGAGTCAACAGTGTGACGCTGTTGCAAAAAAACCAAACATGATTCTGGGATGCATTAATAAGAGTGTTGTGAGCAAGACACTAGAAGTCATTCTCCCGCTCTACTCTACACTGATCAGGCCTCAATTGGAGTACTGTGTCCAGTTCTGGGCACCACATTTCAATAAAGATGTGGAGAAATTGGAGAAGGCCCAGAGAAGAGCAACAAGAATGATTAAAGGTCTAGAGAACATGAGTGATGAAGGAAGACTGAAAGAATTGGCCTTGTTTAGTTTGGAAAGGAGAAGACTGAGAGGGGACATGATACCAGTTTTTAAGTTACTTAAAAGGGCATTAGAAGGAGGAGGGGGGAAAATTGTTCTCTTTGACCTCTGATGATAGCACAAGAAGCAATGGGCTTAAATTGCAGAAGGGAGGTTTAGGTTGAACATCAGGAAATATTTCCAAAATGTCAGGGTGGTTAAACACCCAAAACTGCCTTCAACACTGTCTAGAGAGGTTGTGGAAGCTCCCTAATTGGAGGTAGATAAGAATAGGTTAGATAAACATCTATCAGGGATGAAAGATGGTGCTTGGTCCTACTGTGAGTGCAGGGGACTGGACTTGATGACCTCTCAAGGTCCGTTCTAATATCTTATGAATCTATTATTGCCTAATGAGTCATAACCCCATTTTGTAGTTGTGCATTTGATTTTAAGTTCTCAGATTTAGCTCTCCTTCTCAGCTAAGTAGAGGACCTACATTTTCCTCTTGTCTCTATTGTATTCATAAAACCTTTTCTTATTGCCTTTTATGTCCTCGCTAACTCATATTGGCTTTAGTCATTCTGATTTTGTCCGTATAAACTTGTGCTACTATTTTGTACTTATTCCTTGCAATTTTTCCATATTTCCACTTTTTTTTCCTTTTTTGGTTTTCAAGTCATCAAAGAGTTTCTGCTAGCATCATATTGGCCTCTTACTATTCCTCCTATCTTTTCTCCACATTGGAATGGTTTGCAGTTGAACCTTTGATACTTTCACTTTGAGAAACTGCCAGTTTCCTGGTCTCTTTTTTCCCTTACATTTTCTTCCCATGGGACCTTATCCACTAGCTCTCTGAGGCTATTGAAGTCTGCTTTTTAAAAAGTCCATTGTTCTTATTCTGCTGTTCTAACACCTCCTTTTCCTTAGACTCATGAAATCTATCATCTCATGATCTTTTTCGCCAAAAATTGCCTTCAGCCTTCAGATTCACAACCATTTCCTTCCTGATAATCAAAATCTAGACTAAATATATCCCTCCCAGTCTCAGCGATGCCATTAAAGTAATAATTTATTAATAATTTTACACACTCATACTTGCATTTCTTTCGGTTTATTCCCCATACCCCTTTTAGTGTGTATACACATCCAAAATGTTGAACAGACCTGCCCTCCCACCACCAACTAACCCTCTTTTTTTATACTACGAATGGAATTTTGTCACCTGCCCCTGCATTGGCTGTGGAATTCCCATCAGCAGACGTTGTGTTTTTAAAAACAGGTTAAAGTAAAAACATGTTAGAGAAACACCTGTCAAGGATGGTCTAGGATTACTTTTCCATGAGTCAATGGGATACTGCACTGTGGTTAAAACCCAAGACTGAAAATGAGATTAGAATCCCTAATTTCTCCACAAGATTCTTCTGTGAGAGATGTAAGATACACTAAGGTCTCCCATGCAGAGCTTTTCAGCACAAAATGCTCCATGTGAAATCAATTGCAGTTCTGTATACACAATGCTTCTGAAATTCAGGCCCCAAACCTCCATGCCTCAATTTTCCAAACTTTATGACCTGGCAGAAGTTGTGATAATTCATAAAGACCAATTTAAAAAATCCAATAACCTACAGTGTAGTGTCTATGTGCACATTTAGCTACTAAATAAGCAGGCTAATGTTCAAAATGTGGAGCGCTCACCACCCTTTCCTCTCTCCCCTCCCTCATAGTGAATACAGGGAACTTTGTGGATGGCACACTTTCACAATGAACCTATTTATTTAGGAGACTAACTCATGGCTGGGAAGAGAGAGTGAGGCTGACTATGTGCACCTCTCTCTCACTTTAATCCAATTCATGTGCAAGTCTTGACATCTCGACATCCCCTAATTCCCGTAAACCTTAAAGTCCTGTAGCGATGGGCGAGCGACGAAGCAGCAGGTGTGGATACACTGGGAGTTGTAGCCGCGCACCTGCACACAAGTGGCTCAGGTCTAATGGTCGTCTTCTTGCTGGCTGAAGCAACAGCTGGATTCGGCGTCTACCTGAGTGACTGAGCAGCCCTCTTTAGGATTGCACTGCTCACCTCCGTAGTAAGAGGAAGGGGCTAGAAAAGGTGCCCTAAACATTGTTTGCTTCACAGAACCCTGGCCAGCTGGAGGGGATCCCATCTCATGCGGTCGAACAATAAAATTTCAAACAAAATGAAAGGTGACACCACTCATTATTGGCACATGGAACGTACGCACGCTTCAAGACACCCTTCAGCAGATCGACCAGAAAGAAGAACAGCCCTGGTCGCCAGAGAGCTCACAAGATTTAACATCGATATTGCGGCACTCTGTGAAACTCGTCTAGCAAATGAAGGTCAGCTCATGGAAACAGGAGGTGGTTACACATTCTTCTGGCGTGGACGCAGCAGTGACGAACGTCGTGAATCTGGAGTTGGCTTTGCGGTTAAGAATCATCTTGTCCGCAAACTTGCCAGTCTTCCCAAGGGCGTGAATGACCGACTCATGACACTGCATCTTCCACTACCGAGAGGAAAGCAAGCCACACTGATCAGTGCTTACGCGCCCACAATGACGAATCCGGATGAAGTAAAGGACAAGTTTTATGAAGATCTCGATGCCCTACTCTCATCCGTGAAAAGCACTGACAGGCTGATTCTACTTGGCGATTTCAATGCGAGAGTAGGATCTGATCACACTGCCTGGGATGGTGTCATTGGAAAAAATGGAATCGGTAAATGTAACAGCAATGGCCTACTATTACTGAAGACATGTGTGGCTCATGATTTGATCATCACCAATACCATCTTCCGCCTGCCCACTCGCAAAAAGATGTCCTGGATGCACCCACGCTCTAAGCACTGGCATCTCATTGATTATGTCATTGTGCGGAGGAAAGACAGACAGTATGTAAGGGTGACCAAGGCCATGCCAAGTGCTGACTGTTGGACTGACCACAGACTTATCATCTCCAAATTAAGCTTTCACATCAAGCCAAAGAGACGTCCGCAGGGAAACAAAGCTGTGATGAAAAAGATCAATGTCGGTAGACTGAGGAACCCCAACACAGCAGCTTTACTAGCAGAAGATCTTGGCAACCAACTTTTAGAGCTGCAATTAGAGGAAAATGCTGAGAAGGACTGGGAATGCTTCCGGGATATTGTGCACTCTTCTGCACTAAAGGTTCTTGGACCCTCACACAGGAAACAGCAGGACTGGTTTGATGAAAACGATGAAGAGATCAAGGCCATACTTGCTGAAAAGCATCGCCTTCACCATGCTCATCAGAATGACCCATCGTCAACAGCTAAGAAAAATGCCTTCAACAACATTCGCAGGATCGTACAGAGCAAGCTTCGCAAGATGCAGGACTCCTGGTTGAGTGCCAAAGCAGATGAAATCCAGAAGTTTTCTGATAGAAACGATGCCAAACGGTTCTACGAAGCCCTTAGATCCTTGTATGGACCTCAGCCCTCAGGGAGTTCCCCTCTACTGGACTCAGATGGTGCAACTCTCATTACTGAGAAGGCTCTGATTTTACAGCGTTGGGCTGAGCACTTCCAATCCGTACTGAACCGCCCATCTTCCATCAATAACGAGGCGATTGTTAGTATGCCCCAGGCGGATATCAACCACAGCCTGGATGTCTCACCATCAGAGACTGAAACCTTACAGGCCATCAGCCAGCTGTTCAGTGGCAGGGCCCCAGGATCTGATGCGATCCCAGTGGAAGTCTATAAGGGTGGTGGTGCAGTGCTTGTCGACAAACTCACTCAGCTGTTCCAGTCCTTCTGGAATCAAGGATCTATTCCTCAGGAACTGAAAGACGCGTCCATCGTACACCTCTACAAGAGGAAAGGAAATCGACAAGTTTGCGATAATCATAGAGGAATATCACTGCTTTCCATCGCAGGTAAGATCCTTGCACGAGTGTTGCTGAATCGTCTGATTGACCACCTGGAACAGGGTTTATTACCCGAGACACAGTGCGGTTTCTGCAAAGAGCATGGCACGGTGGATATGATCTTCGCAGCCCGACAGCTCCAAGAGAAGTGTCAAGAGCAGAATCGTGAACTGTACACCATCTTCGTGGATCTCACCAAGGCTTTTGACACTGTCAGTTGCGAAGGTCTGTGGCGCATCATGTCGAAGTTTGGGTGCCCTGACAGATTCATCTTGATGGTACGTCAGTTCCATGACGGCATGACAGCTCGTGTTCTGGATGATGGAGAAGCTTCAGAGGCCTTTCCCGTCACAAACGGCGTCAAGCAAGGGTATGTGCTGGCACCGAACCTGTTCAGCATAATGTTTTCAGCCATGCTGTCAGACGCCTTTCAGAACAGTTCCTTGGGAATCAGACTGAGATACAGGACCGATGGGAAACTGTTCAACCTGCAAAGACTCCAGGCTGTCACCAGGATAAAGGAGACTGTGCTACGAGATCTCCTTTTTGCTGATGACTGCGCCCTGAATGCTGGATCAGAGCAGGAAATGCAAGCCAGCATGGACAAATTCGCAGCAGCATGCGACAACTTCGGCCTTCTCATCAACACAAAGAAAACTGAAGTGATGCACCAGCCAGCTCCGAAAGCTCAACATCAAGTGCCCACCATCACAGTGAAGGGACAAAAGCTGCAAGCAGTGGACCAATTTACATATCTTGGCAGCACCCTCTCCCGCTCAGTGACAATTGACATCGAGGTCAACTGCAGAGTCGCCAAGGCAAGCTCTGCATTCGGCAGACTGCTGACCAAAGTGTGGGACCGCCATGGAATAAGCCTTGCTACAAAGCTTAAAGTCTATCCCGCAGTAGTGTAAACTACCCTGATGTATGCCAGTGAGACTTGGACTGTATACAGGAGGCACGCTAGGCAATTGAACCACTTCCACACGATTTGCCTCCGCAGACTTCGGAGGATCCGGTGGCAGGATAAGGTGCCAGACACAGAAGTCCTTTCTAGAGCAGGTCTGCTGTCAGTTTACACCCTGCTGATGAAAGCTCAGACACGCTGGGCAGGCCATGTTGCAAGGATGCCAGATCATCGCATCCCTAAACAGCTCTTCTATGGTGAGCTGTTTCAAGGGAAGCGATCGCACGGGGGACAAAAGAAGCGATACAAAGATACGCTTAAAGCCTCTCTCAAGTCCCTGGATATTGACACCACCTCCTTGGAGACCCTGGCACAAGACCGATCAACATGGCACACGCTGATCTACCAAGGCTGTCAAACATCTGAAGCCAGAAGGACAACCATAGCACAAGAGAAGCGAGCACTCCGTAAAGCCAGAATTGCAAAAGCTGCAACAGTGGTGCCCACACATGTCTGCCTGACATGTGGTAGAACATTCCGTGCCCGTATCGGCCTTATCAGCCATTTGCGGACACACCGTGGACAGTCCACAACCCGTTAGATGTCAAGGTCCTCTTCGAATACGATGGACGAACAACAACAATTTATTTAGGAGACTAACTCATGGCTCAGACTAAATTTTGGCCCCTAATTCTGAATCCTGGCTTAATTATTTCGGAGCTTTGAGATCTCAGGAAGTTCTGTTGAAATGAAAGGTACATTTACTACATTATTATGCTTTGTGAATAGAAAAATACTTGCTGGTGTTGGTGTTATCTTCTAGAAATCAAGAGTTGGCTATCTTTGGGGCATGTGGTTAGCATTAAATCCTGTTGAAGAAAGATGTTCAGGTGGTAGTCCTACCAGCAGGGAGGTAAGAGCCCCAGAGGCCGCTGTGCTCTTCGTGACTAGCAGGGAACTCAGAGGTTGAGCAACTGGGCTCCCATCAGAGAGCAGGAAATAGAGAGCCAGAAAGTGGAGGACAGGAGCTGGGAGAGAGAAAATGCTAGCATTTGCAAAATATAAATAATTTAGTCTCTACTTTTTCTCATCTTCTTGCAAGAATCTGACTCAGTGGTTCCCAACCTGTGGTCTGCAGACCCCTGGTGTTCCACAATGATACTGCAGGGGATTCATGGAAAGTTTAAAAATAAGGATCAGGCCCACCACTTCCTATTCTTTTTCCTTTTCTTTTTTTCCTCCCTCTGGGAGGGGAGGTTTGTGAAATTTTAATAGATTGAAAATGGGACCATATGCTCAAAAAGGTTGGGAATCACTGATCTGACTGATCTTTGCAACAGTTGATAAATCACATTTCAGACAAAACGATCTTGAGAACTTGTAGGTACATAATGCATTACCACTTTTTTACCATGATCAGTACTTTTTTTCCTTTCAGTCAATATATTTGTATTAACTTTTCTAAAAAATGTGCTTTCCATATTAAAGGACACATATCTTTCAAACAGATCTAAGCTTATTACAATAACAATATAAGTAGTTACACAAGAAAACTAAACTGAATGAAAGTCTTTCCTATTAAACTAGCAGAGTGAACAGACACACATACTTATTTGTATTTTTCATATATTTTACACATTTGTAACCAAATTAGTGGCAAGGTATCGCCAGTATAAATTTTAAAAAGCTATACACTTACCTCTTAATTACGAATAATGGAATACCATAAGATTTTGCATGTTCCGGTACTCTAATTTGTTACTGTTCTCTGTAACAAATATAGAGCTGATTATAAATTCAGTATTACTTACATATATTAAATTCCTACTACTGTATACTATGTATTGTCTCACTTCACTCATCCTAAATTCAAGGTAAGCAGAATTTGGCCTATGTATTTAGAAAGAAAAATGTAAGCATTATTATTATGGGGGGGGGGGGAGGGGGAGAGGAGGTGGAAGCTAAGGATGTGGGGAGAAAGAAAGGAGGGAATTAGTTAAAATATCCAACAATTTGGCAACCATTGGGATACCCGAAAAATTCACACACTGTTCAGAAATCCTGATAGAGTCAGAGTAAATACATTATTATTTTAAAAATTAATGTTTGTCCTTGTAAATTAAACAGTTCTATCAAGTCAACAAAAATGTTTAACAGTTCTAGTAGACCATCTGTGCAGAGACCACTGATATTTTACAACCTTGAAGTTAAAGGTAAAATCTCAGGCATTACTGCAAATCTGGAGGAAATCATCTCTCTCACTACATATGGCACAAATTTCAACTTCTAATAGTTTAGGAAGAGTTTACAGCAGACCATCCGTACAGTCACACTACTTAAATTTGATGGCATATGGGCCCCATCCTCAAACAGATCTACAGAGATCTGTATTCTTAGTCCTTTGTGGAGTTCCATTGATATCATTGGGTTTCCACATGACTCTAAGGGCTGGCATGTACAGCTATGGCCACAGGATTGACCCTATGCTATTTACCATTCACTTAGTCCTGATCTACATTACACAGGTTGAAGTAAGACAGCTTTTCTCAACCTAATTTGGTCATCTTATATACTACAGCCTTGCTCCCACTGTTGTAAGTGCCTGACTTCACCTATATAGTAACTCCCCCTGCTACTTACTTACTTTTCTCTCTCTCTCTCTCTCTCTCCATTCCTTCCTCCCTCCTTCCCTCCCTCCCTCCCTCCTTCCAAATTGACAAGAAAGTCCTCTAGTCTCCCAGGTGGACTGCTGCTCAATGCCCATACTTCCCTTTCCCACAGACTGCCCATCTCTCCCCTCCCCTCTTCTCCTCCCCCTGCTTTCCTGTGCTTCAGGTCCCCCACTCCCAACTCAGACCCAGGCTGCTCCAGGGTCCCAGGTCCACCCAAGACCATGGAGTTTTCCCTACTCTTTTGGCAGGGAGGCAAGATTTCTGGTGGATGCTCCCCCTCTCAGCAGGGAGGTAAGAGTCCCAGAGGCTGCTGTGCTCCTGGTGGCTAGCAGAGAACTCAAGAGGTTGAGCAGCTGGGTTCCCAGCAGAGAGCAGGAAATAGAGAGCTGGGAAGTGGAGAACAGCCAGTGAGGGGCCAAGTGCTCGTGGGGCATCTAGGATCTGGATAGGGAGCTGAGTGGAGAGGCTGGACTCTCAATTTCCCACACTGCCCCTCTTGGGTCAGAGGAAGTGCTCCTGATGAGGAAGCACACCACTAACTGAAGCAGAATAGTGTGGACATAAACCACTGTAAATGCTGCAGTGTCTGGAATTCAACGTAATAGTTTTTAGTGCACACATTCCCTTATGGTAATATTCACAATGCATAGGAGCCAGCACAAGACCCACTTAAATCTTCAAAATAAGTGCTGCAGAGATGCAAATAAGTTGCTCCATTACAATTTATTTAGGGCTTAAGTGGCATGTAGGCCTCACATCGGTCCTCTTTACAGGGCTGAATTTCCCCCCTGGGAAGAGAAATAGAGAGCAAGCTGATCAAACACATTACTTTGGATTGTAAAAAACTATGGAGGATTGTAATAAACTTCAGTTGGCATAACGGTATGTCGACAGGACAGCATGATAGATAATGGCAAGTAACATTCATCTTGAACATGTTGATAGTAGTGCTCTGGCAAAAAATATCTATAATTCCCCATGCAAATTGATGGACTCATGAGCAAGTGATCTCCTCTTACACATGGGTGTATTTTCACATGGACTGGTTATGTAACCCCCACCCATGTATACCATCATAAATTTGACTAGGTGCAATATGGGGGCATTTTACACACTGAAGAATGAGATATCCTTTATTAATAAATTGGTATACAAGACTTGATGGGCTAACTGTCTTTTCCGTTATGGCAACTCATCTGCTCCTAAAATGTTATCTTAAATTTCCATGGAGCATTTAATCCTGAAGGATTCACAAACATTTTAAATACGTTATGGACTGTATACAGCAGCAGGGTCAAGCATAAAGCCTGCAGGAAACAGAGACAGGATGGAGAAGGAAGAAAAACAAAAAGCAAGAACAGTGAGGGTCTTTTACTCACTGAGCATATGTCTACACTGCAGAGTTTTTCAGAAAAAAGTGTGTGTGGACACAGAAGAGAGTGTTTTTTCAACAGAAGAGGCCTCCAGGAAAAAGTACAGGTGCCCTGGTGGTCACTCAGTCCACAGTGATCACAACTGAAATGAAAGCTAGCATCCAATGAATGTGGACACTATCTTTCAAAAAAGCAGATGGCTTTTTTGTTGCACTTTTGCTGTGTGATGCTCTCTTTCAAAAAATTTTTTCCAGAAGATCTGTTCTGGAAAAGCTTCTTCCGAAAGCAGCTTGCAGTCTAGACATAGCCTCGCCTTTGTGTGATACCAAAAGTGACAATCAGTACTTAAATATGCTAATAACTAAAAGTGTATTTACTGCATAAAAGCTACGTGATTCTAGCCTTGATCTTTCTGCAAACTTCTGATTAACATCAGTGGGCGAACTGCTATGGATTGAGAGTAGTATTCTAGTTCTAAATTTGACAATGTATTCTCCACGGTATGAATTTTTACTCCCATGATAACACTATGGCCAGAAATCTCTTCAACCCACAATGGTAGAAGGATTGGTGGATATATCCAAGGAACTTCACTCAGCAGGTAGTGTTTAAGATAGGAAGTGAAGAATACCATATGCAGCTGAAATTACTGGGGAAATGTTAGGCAGGCACAACATAATGATGCAAATTATTAGATGGTGGTTAAAATGCTCAGAATATATTCTCTCCTCAAGCAAAAACATGCCATGAAATCTTTAAATGGTCAGGAACTCTGATTTTATATATTACCTGAAAGATAGTACTCACAACATAGCATTGATTAAAAATACCATGACAGAACATTTGTTAATTACTGGCTCAGAAAGAAGAGTGATAATTAACAATTCACCAAAAATGCTTCCTTCATTTTCACTTGAAGGGTTCAAATGCTAACCATCCTGGAGACAGTTTAGTTTGCAACAGCTGATAATATCTCAGCCAAAAATCATATGGCTGTGGGCCATAAAGTAAGACGTGAGAAAATGGAGAACCAAGGATATAAATTTTGTGAGCCCACCTGACTAGTCTAGCATAGGAGAGTGCATGTTTCCTGAATCACATGGAACAGACATGTAAAATATCTGTTCCTTGATGTATCTGGCAGATGTGATGCCAGAAATATTTTTCTCCTGATTTATTTTTGTAGCTGTAACTAGTTCACTATACTAAATCTACAACCCTAAACTAATTTTAGGGCCATTTATTTTTATGTCTACAAACAGCAGAATTACCCAAATGTTAAAAGTCCATGTTCATATGCCCAGAAAGAACTGCCAATGTAACTATTATATTTTATATTTTAGTTATCAAACACTGACACTTTGGAAAATTTCTTGAGCAGAGTTTTCATAGAGTTCCAACTTTGACCATTTATTGTGTAAAATGTATTTCAAGCAGATTAGAAATAAATAAAATGGAAATAAATTAAACTTACATCTTGAAACTTGTAACTAATTTCTGCTTATGAAGACAACTGAGTCTCATGCTACAGTCAATGGAGTCAAGTAACACACTATCAAGCTGTCTAGATTTCTTCTTATGTGTTAAATTCCATGTTTTATCTGTCAAAGTGCATAAGTCATCACTCTAAGTCCATAAAGTGGCATCAAATCTGCATCAAATCTGTAGGAGTAATGGATGCCACAGAATCTGGATGAAATATTTTAATGTTCAACTTTTAGCATGTCATTATTCTCATATCAAACTCTTTAACAATAACAATGTTTCTTGCAATGCTAAGTAAGCATGATACGAGTGAAATTACTGTATAGGAGTGCTGGATCTTGCTTTCTAAACTGTTGATTGTACATGAGTACTGTTTATTTTTTAGCTTGCATCATTTCTTTATGTATTCTTTAGGCAGAAGAGCCTTCATGGTAATTTTCCTATGATATATGTATCAACAAAAGATACATTTGGAACAATAATGGAGGCAACCTGAGTATACATGGGAAGAAAGAGGACTTAGGTAGTTGAAGTCATGGCTTGATGGATAATGCCTGGTAACAATGCTAAAACACTGATGTAAATTCTTTGATAGCTCTTAATACACCGCAGAGACTTCATTCCACAAAATGTGTGTTTTAAGGAAGCATATACGTCACCCTTTCTATTGATATCTGATTGTTAATACTAAAATTCCACACATGGATTATGGAGAAAATAGTGACTTACTTCTCATATATTGTCATGCATTATTTGAATTCCCTTACTATATATTAATTGTGATGTGGGTTAAATAATGAGGCAAAATAGACCTTGAATAGTTATAACCCACAGACAATTTCAAACTATGTCTAAAAGTGCTCGTCAACAACTGAAAGATGTTGCTGAAAGTAAGAGAGTTTACCAAACCCCATCAGATGTCATTTCACTGACATATCATTTGTTTAGAAAATTGTCAGCTGGGTATGTATTTTGAGATTAGCTGTTCGGTTGCTTTGGCCAAGAAGACTTTAGTCCTTCTATATACTCAGATCATTCTTAGATTATTTGGTTGAGAATCACATTCTAAGAATCACAAGTAGCCCTTCCACTTCGCCTTCCCTCCCAGGATCTCAGAGTACCTTACAAACATTAATTGCGTAAGCTTCTCTCTATCTCCATGGGGTAGCCAAGAATTGTTACATACATTATATTGGATGTGCAAAGTGAGGCACAAAGTAAATAGCTTCATCAAGGTCATACAGGGGAGTCTATGCCCAGACTAGAAATAGAACCCGAGTATCTTGAATGCCAGTCCTGTGTTTTAAGCACAAGACCACCCTCCTTCCTCTATTAGCATATTGCTTAAGTCTAGCAGTACTGTCAATGTACAGAGGGCAGATGGCTCAGAGAAGGCAACAGTCAATTTTGGGTAGGAAAGCCATTATATGAAATACAGTAGAATAGGGTTTTGAGCAAAAGAAATATTGTCATTTATAACTCACTCAAGGTATTTAGCAAATCATATGGCTGTACTGAATGAATATTCTGACCCTATCATACTTGCTTGCACAATACCTTCTGATTTAGAACTTCAGCTAACAGCTTTTGTTTTTCATTATTTTACTAAAATATAAATGCTGGGCTGTTTACCCAGAGGGGAGAAAACATTCCATTTTCATAAAATAAACTTCAATACATTATTTCATTCTTTCATTAGTCACTTTTGTCACTTCATATTTTGATGCTTTATAATTAAGTTATATGGAGCCCTGAGCATCTACTTCTAATAGAGTGGGTCTCATAAAAGGGTTATCTGGGGTAGCCCTTTTCACATCTGCTTTACATTCTTTAAGCCCAAACCAGAAGTGTTCATAAAGACATATTTTAATATGCTGTAAATACAAGAGAACTGAAGAAACTATGCACAACAGAACCACACTAATTTGCATTGATGAATGAGTATAGATAAATGAGGTTAGTACAGAAGCAAATAATAGACGGAGCCAGTGCTGGTGATGACAAATTTCCCACAGGGCATTGCAGAAAAATCAAGCCATCAAGTGCTCAGTCCCACCATTTAGTGAAGTGCTAATCTATTTACAGATGGGTTGGACACAGACTCAGGGTCTCATGGAGCTAAGCTACAGCAATGGGAGCAGAAAGGGATAAACAGTGAGTAGCAAAAGCTAGTAGATTTTCTCAAGGTCTTCTAGCCCCGTTGAGTCTAACTTGCTACCCAAGAAGAGTTTCTCTTACAAGAACTGATACTTCCCCATACAACCCATGACACTGGGCCCAACAATGGTGCAAATTAAAGACAGACACCAGCTTTCTATTGCTGAGGAAAATATGGGACAATCTTAATTTGATTCTCTCACCTGGGGTCAATGTGATAAGGAACATGAAGAAGATAGCAGCTCCAAGAATTATGGCAAATGAGGTAAATCAGAAGGTTTCCTGTTTTCCTGTTTCTCTTTGATTCCTTTCCTATGCAAAGCTACAGTGGGACCAGTGAGACTCCGGCCTTACTCTTCAACCCTTACAGGACCACCAGTGCCTTTGAAAGCTGATTATCTCTGTCTGGGCTCTTCAGTGACTGCTAGAGATATGTCCAAGGGATGATATATGATCATCATATTTGCACCTGAAGCAAGGTATCACTCCTAATAACCCATCCACATTGCTGCTCTGGATTGCTGCAAACCACCAAATTCATTTTCAGTGGGAGCCTATACATTGCTGTAGTGCCAATAGGCAAAGGTCCCACTGCACCTCACAATTACAGAAGAAGCCAACTTGTTTTTTCAACAGCTGCATTTTACTACTGTAAAGAAAAGTAAACAGAAATGAGTTTTCTACATCAAAATGATCAGATAACAAAACTACTTTGTATATTAGCATCTACATATTTTTCCAATAGATTTAAAATCTGCATTATTTTTAGTATGTTTTATTTTTGTATTTGGATTTTTTGTACACCCCAACATTCTGTAATTTTCCTAGACAATATGGACCAAATTCTCACTCTGGACCAAAATCTCACCTCCAAATGCAAGGCCAAAAGCTGTGATGTAAGCAAAAATCACAAAACAAAGTCTGGTCTTGATCTTGAAATCACTTAAGAAGAGAACTACTCACACATGTAAAACTACACAAGTGTTTAAACATTTACAGATTGGGGACTGACATTTTAATGAATTCAAGAGAATACTTGCAGTTGTAATCTTGCTTCAAAACTATTATCTGTCTTTGTCATAAATAGACAACTATTAGGGAACAGGTAATGATATACATCAACACAGGTAATGATATACATCACATATTAAAATATATGATTTTCTTATTAAAATTATCTAAAAGAACAATAGTCTGGGGACACGGTCAATTTAGGACTTTCTGGAAAGGGATCCAAAATAAAACTCAAGATCAGCCTGACATTTTCCATTCCCCATATCAAATGCATTGGAAGACAAGGGGATTTAGAATCAGAACCAGGAACCTGAAAAAAGCTTATGCTAATCTACAGCTGATTAAATCAAAACTTTAGTACCAAATATTCCTAAGCCTTAGAATTGGGTTTGAAATCTAAAACTTTTGTATTTCAGATCTACCTTTGTTAAAAATACTACCTTTTCTATAACAAGGGACCAAAACACCGAAGCAAGCCTGTTGTAAGATGCAGTTGTTGAGAACATTAAGCTACAAAATACCACTGCCTGTATTTTAAGTGGCATTTTTAGGATTTAGTGTAGCTATTGGAGGACCTCTCCTTCGCTAATATTTGTTGTTGTCTACTATACCGCATTTGATGCATCTAAACCACATACTACATATTTAAAATGGTGAAGGAAAAGATACATTTGTATAATGGTATCCACCATTCTTATACTAGACTTCTGTTTCGACCACTTGTCAATATCACTGATGATCATTTTAGGGATTTTACAGTGCTTAGTTTGTAGTATTTTACAGTGCATCATTCACCACTTCCTTTATTCACTTTACTCATTGTGCCTTCTTGTGCATGCTGAGTCCTTTCTGAGGCCAATCCATTCATTGTAGCCAAGATTGCAAAATTCCTTTCTGCTGGCCATCCACCAACACAGCATGCTAACTTTATGACTGAAACAGAACACTGTGCCTAAACAAGCTCTCCTGATTAGCTACTTCGGTCAACATGAATAATGGATTGCCTTGGTTGAGTCAGGTCTGAACAGGCTGGATAAGACCTCTCCCTGGACCTACATGATGGTCCTTAACCACAGTCCCAATGTAATTTTAAACTTCACTTCATCATACTGATAGGCTACAAGCTACCCTCCTATGAACACAATAAATACAGGGAAATAGATAAACTACTTTGAAAAATACTATGACAATCCTTCCTGGGCATGGAACACATTCCAGTTGGGCCACATTTTACACAAATGAAGCATCTGAAATTGGCTTTCCAGTTGCAAGTGGCTGGGTGGGCAAAACACATAGTTGTAAGCATAGACAGACTGGGGCAGAGAGTTAAGACAGGCTCAGTGTTCTCTGTATGAACCAACCCTCATTTTTAATTTTCTTGGATTTTGAAGATGATAAAGACTGTTTCAATAAACTTCATTGTTATGTCTGGTGTATCAACCCCTTGTTTACCTTAAAACTCCTACGATGAGAACTCAGTTTGCTTTAATTAATTTTGTTTTCATAGCTGACTGACATCAGGTTAAGCAGTTATTGCAAGGTATTACAACAATCTAACCAACAGTTAACAGGTATAGAAGCTCTGATAAGGAATAGTCTGAAACCCACATATGATATAATTCTTTCTGGCAAAGGGAAAAAAAGACAAGTGTAGGACCAATTTATGCATAAATCGGTCACATTTTCACACATAGCCCCAATTATCTAAAAAAGGTTTAACATTATATTTATATTGATAAGCTTAACAATGTTGAACCATGACTCTCGGATGATCTGTTACAATTCACATCCAAAGAGACCAGAAGGAATAATTGGAAACCCTCCAGCATTTCAAGAAATAGAAGCAGCCTTGAAAAAGATGAAAACTGCTGTACAAGGTCTGCCTTTTGCTGAAATTACAACATAAATTCCGAATGAAGGATGGCCAAGAATAATTCAACAATTACAAATTCCCTCTAAAGACAGAAGGAATGCTACAAGATTAGAGAAATTGAGTCATCCCAAATGTCTTCACAGGAAAAAAAAAGACAGTTTAATGACTAGAAGCTGAATGAGACATTTGATAGACTGTTTGATAGACTGATTACGGGGGGGGGGGTGAGGTTTGAGCTAAATAATCTGTTTTTATGTTATGAATATCAACAGTTGGCCATATAAATGGTGAAAATACTTATCAAATAATTATGGAAACCTCTCATGCCAGTCAACACTATTTAAGTTAACCTCAAGATACACTAGACTTTCCTTAACTGACTAGTCCTTTTGACATTTAAATGGCATCTCTAAATGTCTAATTGATTTAACTTATGAGTCAGAACTGTGAGGCCAACAAAAGAAGCGTAAGCATCACAAGTAATCAGTAATCAAACTTCTCTCCTCAATGCTTGCTGATGAGTTTTTAATTCTTTTTATGAACCAGTTTTTTTTCCAAAATCAGGTCTTACTATAAAAAGTAAGAAGCTATACCCAGAGGATTGCCCATAAGCAGCAGTGAAACCAAGGTAAAGTCATATACAGGCTTTTAAAAATGTATTATAAAGGAAGAAAGATAATAACACCACTCATAAATCAATACTGTATCTTAGAACAGACACAAAGTCTGTTTATTTCTGTGCCAAGTTTTGGAAGAAGAGGGTAAAAAGAATAGGCATCAAAGCAAGTCTGCACTGGTTGCAGTGCCTAATAAAGCTGTGTTCCCATTTGTGTTGCAATAGCATTGGCAAATCAAAAATGATGTTTCCAAGAGAATTTGCCAAAGTCACATTTGACATACACATGATTCCAAATTAAAAATGAAAGACCAAAAATTCTAAAAAGTCGCTTAAGTTAGATGACTGAACACATATATAGGCATCTAAAGAAGAGGCTTGATTTAGAGAGGCATACACTGCATATATATATGTAGTTTTAATAATCTATATTTAGATAGACAATTATGAACATTTTGACTCAAGTGTAAACCTAAGCTTAATAGGCCTCGCCTGGGCTCAAAGAAAATCTTTAACAAAATAAGCCATAGAATATTCTAAATACATTCTTATACCACGTCCATCATTAGCATCTTCTATTAGTGTACTAATCAAGATGACTTAAAATCTGTCACAAGTGGTTAGTTTTCTCATCCTCTCCCCAGAGGCAGAAGTATGTGAAACATACTGCCAAGTCTTGGAAGCCCCCAAGAGTCCTGATGGGCTAATAGGGCTTTGTGCAGTGCCCAAGAAATAGAAACACTGCAACTTCTAGCTGATACTTCACTCTTACTTAGCAGGTTTCTTAAGATCCTGCAGCATTACAGGGCAAGGAGGGCTGCAAGATTTGTTCATCTGTAAAAACTAGGTTATGTGTCAAAATCTGCCTTGTGAGCACACAAATAGCCACATTATCCATGGAAACCAGGTAATTCCTTAACACGTCAGTAGTTGGGTGCCTAATTACTCCAATTTGCACAAGCAAATGCCAATTTACTGTAAGATTATAGTGTCATGATTGTTTGTGCATGAAATCTCATAATTGTAGGGCATTCAGCAGAGAATCTCTAAAATGCATTACCAATATTTACTAATGGATGTTTATAACATTTACCCTTTGAGGTATATGAATAAATATTATTGTCCCACTTTAGAGATGGGAAAACCTGAAACAGAAGTTAAAGGATTTATATTGACTCACTGTGATTTTGGGATAGAGACAGGATTAGATTTCAATAGTTCTTAGCTTCCAACCCAATGCTCCCAAAAAGTTAAAACTAGTCTGGAATGCACCAAGAGATTTTAAATAAAAAAGCTTATGTGCTAAAATTGGAAAGGAATAGCTCAGGTGATCTGCTACTGAAGAAGTCTCTCAACAAGTCACTGATATGGCTGTGACCAAAGATAATATCAGATAAACACCACCAACATTGAAGTGTGCTCTGTGGCCCACAGGAAATTAATAGGTGACCTCAGTTATATTTTTTTAAAAATTACCATAAACTTACAAAGAAACTGGATTGCTTAAAACAGAGTGTCTCCCCAATGAAAGGACCCTTGAGCCAGGCTATGGGCATGAAAAAAACATACAGCAGGAAAAATAAAGGCGGTTCTATAAAGTGCCATGATAAGGACAATAAGGACACACATCCGTTTCAGCATCTCAATTTTTCCATGCATCGTATTCACTAACATTCTATAAACTCTACTAAAGTCCCTCACGGCAAAGCTTTATAAGATTTTATAATGACTCCCATCACATGTCTTCAGTAAGTTTGTAGATGAATGAGTCCGAATATACTGACAAGTATCAGAAGGGTAGCCATGTTAGTCTGAATCTGCATAAACCATTATTCTCATCAGCAACTATACACCACACCACAGTAACTCTAACTCAGGAACCAATCCCTGCAACAAACCTTGGTGCCAACTCTGCCCACATATCTATACCAGCAACACCATCACAGGGCCTAACCACATCAGCCACACCATCATGGGCTCATTCACCTGCACATCTACCAATGTAATATATACCATCATGTGCCGGCAATGCCCCTCTAATTAATTTGCAAATTTGACACTATGGCTGTGTCTACACTGGCTTCCCTTTCGGAAAAGGGATGCTAATGTAGCACTTTGGAATAGGCAAATCCGCGGGGGATTTAAATATCCCCCGCGGTATTTGCATTAACATGGCTGCCGCTTTTTTCCGGCTTGGAGATAAGCCGGAGAAAAGCGCCAGTCTAGACGTGATTCTCCAGAAAATAAAGCCTTTTCTGGAGGATCTCTTATTCCTACTTTCAAGTACTTTCAAGTACTTGAAAAGGCTTTATTTTCTGGAGAATCACGTCTAGACTGGCGCTTTTCTCCGGCTTATCTCCAAGCCGGAAAAAAGCGGCAGCCATGTTAATGCAAATACCGCGGGGGATATTTAAATCCCCCGCGGATTTGCCTATTCCAAAGTGCTACATTAGCATCCCTTTTCCGGAAAGGGGTGCCAATGTAGACACAGCCTATCAGTTTAGGATTAAAGAAAGACTGTGAATGGCTAGCCAACTACAAAAGCAGTTTCTCCTCTCTTGGTGTTCACACCTCCACATCAGCTGCTGGAAGTGGGCCTCATCCTCCCTGACTGAATTGACCTTGTTATCTCTAGTCTTAGCTCTTGATTGGTACTCTTTTCATATGCCTGTATGTTTCTCCCTGTCTCTGGAATGTCTACTACATGCATCTGACGAAGTGGGTCTTTGCCCATGAAAGCTTATGGGCCAATAAATCTGTTAGTCTATAAAATGCCTCAGAATATACTGGAGTTAGATATAGGTCGGCCAGGATCATTAACCTCAGAGCCAAATAAACCTTTGAGAAAGTTCAGGTTTAGGTCTAAAGTACATAATTCTGTCCCTTGTGTCTATAGAGAGAGAAATTAAAACTCCATCATCCAAACACACCTAGGTTTTGGAAAAAGAAATCCAAAGCTGAACTGTGTGACCTGGAAGCATTTCTTGAATGATAAATATAGGAGTGAATTTCATGTGGAGTTCTTATAAAACAACGAATAGTCTAGCAGCACCTTAAAGACTAACAAAACATGCAGATGCAAGAGTGGCCCAAGGCGGGCTGTGGCAGCTGGTGCCCCAAGCAGAACGTGTGATCGGCGCCTGCACGGCCGTCAATGGAGTGATGTCGTCATTGGGTGCCCCGTTGAAGGTGGCGCTCTAGGCGATAGTCGAGTTGGACTACAGTCACGGGCCGCCCCTGTGTATATGATATCATGAGCTTTCATGAGCACAACCCACTTCTTCAGATGACAGCTTCGTGGGTTGAGCCCACGAAAGCTCATGATACCATCTACATGTTTTGTTAGTCTTTAAGGTGCTACTAGGCTATTTGTTGTTTTTTCAGTTTCTCCTGTTACAGACTAACTCGGCTTCCCCTCTGAAGCTTGTGGAGTTCTGGTAGTGAAGATCAAAGATTGTAGAACCAGAGAATGCCTAAATCACCATTGCTTTTTTAAAAAAAATCTATGTAAGCTAACAGATAAATAAATTATATAACTGATTAAAATGCACAATAGACTTAGACTTAGCAGGCTAGGAACCCTATGATCCCATTCTAGAGCAGTGAATATCTTGGAGTTGCAAAATACTTGTGTATGTGAATAACACAGAAATATGAAGAAAGGCAAGACACTTAATTCTATTCCTCCTTCTATTTTCCTTTCAAATATATGTTTTGTATGGAGGCATCCATCAGACAGCACTCTGTCAATGAGATGTGCCATTGCCATGTGTGTGTATCCTGATAAAATTCAAAGTACAAACAGGCATTAAACAGG
Organism: Pelodiscus sinensis; assembly: GCF_052426305.1. NCBI lineage: Eukaryota > Metazoa > Chordata > Testudines > Trionychidae > Pelodiscus > Pelodiscus sinensis. The sequence goes on along the minus strand of NC_143063.1, from coordinate 27,106,213 downwards.
GCTGTATCATCACCCCAACCATGTTCACAGTCTTTATTGCTGTCATTTTTTACCTAATTTCTGGGAAGCTCCTAGTTGGCATAGAAATCATCTATAGAATGGATGGAAAGTTGTTCAGGCTTAGCAGGCCAAAAGCTAAGAGAAAGATTTCCACCACATCAATTGTGGAACTTCAGTATGCTGATAACAATGCAGTTTTTGCCCATTCTGAGAAAGATCTTCAAACTATCTTGCATGATGCTTATGTATGTCTTGGTCTCACCCTCTACATCAAGAAGACCAACATGCTCCATCAGCCATCTCTACATGAGGTACCATCCACTCCATCTATTAAAATCAATAGAGAGGCACTAGAGAATCTCAATCATTTAATCTGCCTGGGAAGTTATCTTTCATCCAAAGCAGATATTGATGATGTAGAAATCCAACATCATCTAAGCTGTGTCAGTGCAGTCTTTGGTCATTTATAGCACAGGATTTTTAAAGATCGTAACATCTGAACAGACACCAAGCTTCTTGTCTATCAAACTGTCATTCTCCTGACACTATTGTTTGTATCTGAAACCTGGACAACCTACAGACATCACTTGAAAGTCCTTGAGAGGTATCACCAATGCTGCCTCTGCAAGATCTTGAAGATCAAATGGGAAGACCGGTGCATTAATATTAATTTTCTGGAAGAGGTAAAGACCACCAATATCGAGACAATGATCATCCATCAGCAACTTTGATGGACTGATCACATTGTTCGGATGTCAGACCATCGCCTCCCAAAACTGGTCCTGTTTTCTTAGCTAAAAGAAGGGTACCGTAATGTGGGAGGACACAGAAGTGTTAGAAGAACTTGCCACAGGATAATTTAAAGAAGAGCAACATTGACATTGACACTTGAGAGACACTCGCATAGGATCAGTCAAAACAGAGAGAAGTCCTACACAATGGATCCCTGCATTTTGAACTTGCCTGCAGACAAGCTGAAAAGGAGAAGAGGCACAGGAAGAAGGGAACACTTGTTGTTGACTCATGGTTGTTGACTCATGGTCAACAACCTCCTGCTGTATCTGGAAACATCTGTACTCATTATAATAGAACTTGTGGTTCAGTCATCTGTGGGTCCACAACTCCCATGGAAGATGATCATATTCGGCAATGAGTCATCGCCCATCAGACTTAACCTTAGCAGGAAGCCCATGGCCCTGTTCCAGAGCAGTGAATATCTTCGAGATGCAGAACACATGTAGCTTATGTGAATAATCCAGAAATATGAAGTAAGGCAATACACTCCAGCAGTTCGTCTTCAGAAAACACGATGTCATTTATGTACAGACTTTTAATTCTATTCCTCCTCCTATTTTCCTTTCAAATATATGTTTTGTATGGAGGCATCCATCAGACAGCACTCTGTCAATGAGATGTGTCATTGCCATGTGTGTGTATCCTGATAAAATGAAGCTAATGCATATGTAAATCTGCCTGCCCAAGAAAAGTGTGTGGAAACATATTTGACTTGAAATCTTTCATTGCAAAAAGATTTTAGAAGGATACAGATGTAGTTATTCCCCAGTTAAAAACTGAATCCTGAACCTTTCTAATCTGAACAAATATACAAAATGAAAAGAAAATTTCATTGTAAAAACACAGCCAGAGCCTTCTTTGTGGCTAAAAGTCACAGAACACAGTTCAGGGAGCAAGGGTGCAAAAGTAGCTTAAAAGTGGCTTGATGCTAGACCAGTCTCTGGTTATTTTAGGGCAGCTTGGGAGTTAAAATGATCACAGGAAGTTGAAAAACAGCTGAAAACCAGCATACAAATGCCATGCCCCACTTCCTCCAGCCATTATCCCTATTCCTGCTATGTAGCAACAGAGTAGTGTAAGAACTATGATAGTTTTGGATGAGTTAATGAACATCCTTATATGAAGCAATTCTATTTGAGCCAATTAAAACAATGGCTTTTCAGCCAAATAACACTATCAAGAAAGTGCAAACTATCCATCTCTCCATCCTGGCCGTAAGATGAATTAAAGGAAAACAAATTGATTTAGCTCCTGACCAGAGAAAAAGGGAATATATCAGCCCTCCAGTCTCAGATAGTTACCCACCACTCTTCCTGATAACTTTTCCTTCTTCACCAAAGCAAATGACACAGTTTTCTTAAATAGAAGGCACACATGCCATGCCACTATACTCAGCCTTTGCCTGGGGTAGAGCCTTGTTTTCAGAAACATGGAGTTGCTGTGTTTGATGCTAGATGAAGGGGTAGTCAAATGACAGTCATAAGCACAAAATGGAGGCTTATAGACTATTATAAGTACAAGGCAACAAAGCACCCAGACAACAGCCATATAGCCTTATGAAGCTGCAAGGTGGACATTCTAAAAAAATACTGCAGACTGCCATCACATACTATTTTCAAGGCTCTGAACTGATAGGCTGTGTCCAGACTCAGGGGTTTTTTCGGGAAAAGTAGCCTTTTCCCGAAAAAACTTCCCCTGCGTCCAGACTCAAGCCGCGTTCTTTCGAAATAATTTCGAAAGAATGCGGCTTTTCTTTCGATGGCGGTAAACCTCGTTTCACGAGGAAGAACGCCTTCTTTCGAAAGTTCCTCTTTCGAAAGAAGGCGTTCTTCAATGTAAATAGGGCTTCCTCGAAAGAGAGCATCCAGACTCGCTGGGTGCTCTCTTTCAAAAAAGCGGATTGCTCTTTCGAAAGATCCGCCTGCAGTCTAGACGCGATCTTTCGAAAGAGGCTCTTTCGAAAGATGCTTTCGAAAGAGCCTCTTTCGAAAGAAGCCTGCAGTCTAGACATAGCCATAGGGATTAATGTATTTTTCAGATAGACAACTGATCATGAAGGCATACAAAAAAAATCAAAACTCCATCATAGTAACGTAAATTTCACTTTCTGATTTTTTTTAAGAAAAGGCAAAACCATCACCTGTTTTGAATGGGCTCTTAAGTATGACCATTTACGTTAAATGTGTGTGGAAAAAAATGAGGAAAGGATTTAAAGATCTCATCTGGCAAATTGCTTTGCTAACAGATACGTATTAAATGCATTTTATCCTGGCCATAATTAGGCACCAGTTTTGTAGCTTTGTGATCATCATAGCTTTCCTCCTCTTCTTTTTCCTCCTTCTTTTCCTCCACCTCGAATTTACAACACTAGTGTATCACTTTTGGAAAGAAAAACACAGACTAAGCAAATATGAGGAACAGTGTAAACTTTTGTGTAATGATAAGGAGGATAATACTATCTACCCACAACAAGATAACAAACTCCTTATAGTGTAACTTAGCCAATTTAAAATTAATTATAAACTTCTGCTCTGATCCATTTGTACTTGAAAAAATGTATCTATGCTGCATACTGGCATCTACATGCACAAATTTGGAAGTTATAAGTGTAGAATTCCATAATATAGAAAAATATATTCTTTTTATATTCCTATGCATTATATATATATTAGGGTACGTCTACACTAGCCCCTAGTTGAAACTGACTAGAGGGTTTAAACTATGGGGTTTAACTGGTAATTCAAAGTAAGGGGTTTATTTCGGAATCGCCCTTCTCTGCCGTGTATCGACACGGGCAGTTCTTCCGGGCTAGTCAATTTCCAAAATGGCAACCGGTCGGGAACATGCTAATGAAGCATGGGATATTTAAATTCTGAGCTTCATTTGCAATTTCGGTCACCCTCATTAGCCTCCCTAGTTCGAACTAGGGAGCTAGTGTAGACGTACCCTTAGAGTGTGTGTGTGTGTGTCTTTCTGTCTGTCTGAGAGTCTGTTTGTTCAAGGTCTCCTCCTAAGTGGTAAGCGTTAGGGCTCCCAAATTGGTATGCAGTGTCCTACTCTCCTAAAGCAAGTGTTAGAGGACAACCAGAAGCCACGGGTAAAGGACTTGTTCCCATAACATGGAAAGAGTGGGGCTACTGTTCCAAGGGATGAGAGAAGAGAGTGACCACTGGGGACAACGAGCCTGCATGGGAGAGCCATCCTGTAGAGAGTCCACTGGCAGTGGCCGTACCACCATGTACCGCTGGCCAACAGGGCTGAGGCTCCACCATCTTGCCTGCCAGCAGACCGGTAAGTAGGCCCCCCTGCTCCAAACCCTTTCCCCACCCCACGGCCCTTGGCCACAGCCCCAGAGAGGGGAAAAGAATGAAGGCCCCTGGTGGCTAGGGGGAGGACGTAGGGGAAGAAAAAATGCCCCTCTTGGCCTTGGGTTTGGGGGAGTAAAAACGCCTCTGTCAGTGTGTGTGGGGGGGGGGGGGAATTTGCGGGGAGAAAAAAACACCCCTAGTGGCTGGGAGGTGGGAAGGAGGTATAAGGGGGGAAAGAAAAGGCCCTTGGAGGCCGGAAAGCTATCAGGAGAGAAAAAGCCCATGCTGGATGGGACTCCCTTGCCTTGAGACCCCCATAACCCTCACTCTTGCACTCCCCCTTCTCCACATCCCCAAAGTCTTGCCCTTAGTCCTGCACACACACCCCACTGCCAGCCCCCTGCCCTGAAGGATATTAAGGACAACATTTATAAAGAAGGGTTTATTTTATGTAACAACATGTTTAGGACCAGCTGGATAGGGTTATATAAATTTGCCAGCTTTGAGATCACAAAAGGCATCCCTTTCAGAAGACAAGTGGAAGTCAAATCTTTCTGTTTATAAACTATTTTTATGAAATCACAAATATCTCTTTGAGTGGAAAGTTGAAAATGTAAACATGAGACCTTAGTGATCTGAAGATATGGTGCATTTTAGCTGCACCTTTCAAAAAGATATTTCACAAAATGAAAAACTTTTGCTATATGTTCCTGTTTAGAGCAAGAAAGCACATCCTACTACTGCAAGTAATCTAGTAAGTCACTTCTACCACATATCCCTCCAAATACAATTTGCCCGAGTTCAGTATTTTGCTGGGTTTTTTTCAAGTGTATTCTTATTTATTTGAAATGACACAGTATTTACATCTCATAGCTTATTAACTCTAATCACCCACTTTGGTAATTAAAAAGGACATTGTTGTCTATTGACATTGATCAGAACACAGAAAGAATTGGTGAAGTGACTCTAATGAAATATTTTTTGTAAGTCGTAGGACTGGATAATTATAGGCACAGAAAAACTAAATGTACCACTTCTTTTAATGAAATCAATATCATATTGCTCAATTAAGCAACTGAAGCATAGTTCAGTGATCACATAGTTTGATGTGAAATTGACAAATATTTTAAATGATTGTGCAACTAACAGACTGCTTTATGTGGTGGTACCTAAAATAAACTCAGTTACTTTCAGGTTTCAACATATTTTGTCAGAGAGTTTACAACAAATGATCTGCTGTAAAATACATTAGCATGAAGGGAAAAGAATCCCATTCTAAAGTTCACCTAAAGGAAATGGAAAGTTTTTCATTCAAAGGAACTTTTTTTTTCTTTTATTGGTGTCCATCTGTTGATTATTTCATTTTAAAGAGATTATGTTTAAATGGAAACACAATATTTTAGGACTATTCCCCCACATGCAGTATTGTTCAAATTTCAAAGGACATTATATTTGATAACTAACACTTATTACTTATTGCCCTTTACAAAATATTCTTGGCAGAAGGTTAGAAACTGACATTTCCAGCTGAAAATAATGCACTGTCAAATAAGAAAACTGCAGGGTATAATTTTTAACACTCATATCTATTATTTTAAACATGAAACATTTCATCAGCTTGACATTAATTGATATAATAGGGACAGAAAAGGATAATGCAATTTTAGTGGCTATCTACATTTAATTAACTGGCAGCAGTAGCCTGTGACAAAAGAAAACTCTACTACAAAAAATAAAGCCTGTTTGTACACCTCCTTTCATGTATTATTGAAACACTGGATCATTATGCAAAATAATAAAGTGCTCAAATAGAGTAAAAAACTAATAAATGCCAAGACAAAACTTTGAAAAAAGTTAGTAAATACAGTATTGTATGGAAATTCTGATGTATATTAGCTCTCATGTGCACTGTAAAATGTTTTATTATGAAAAAATGGATAAGATACTTATCTTTTAAATTGGAGTTTAATATTTTATTAGTGCCAGGCACATAATTCTCATCAAATGGCAGGAATCTCTTTTTTGTATGGATATAAATGTCTAGAGTTTAATATTTCAAAGATAAGTACCTACTACTGCATCTATCACATTGCAGCTTAATGGAATTTACTTTTTCTTAAATATTTATACTGTATTTGTATTTGGTCGTTCAGTGATTGCATAACTACTGAAGTAGAACCGATAAGGCAGTGCAACAACCTTGTGAATTATACCTTCTTTTTAAAAAAAAAACCCTCAAGTATTTAAAATGTTTAATAAAGTATAGAAATGTAAACCCTGCCAATTTTCTAGCCTTCAAGACACATGGAAAGGTAGCACTCTGTAGCTGACAAAAGTTCTTCTAAGTTAACCTAAGACTGCTAAAATCATCTCACTTTCCCAAAATAAATTATATTTAAATAAAAACAGAATCACATTAGTGAAAAATATTTCCTGTGAATCTAAAACTCTCAGTAGTGAGCAAATTAAACTGAATCTAGCCTCTGATATTTTGTACACAGTGTAATGTACAGACAGCATCATTCAGGTTCTGCAATACGGCAAACTATTTCATCAGTTCTGAGAAATGCTTTCTGATCCATGCTGATACAATTACCTAGCCTTTATTGGCAATTTAAACCTGCTTTTAGGGACATTTTAGAGCAAATGATGTTTTCTTGATATTTTAAAAAAGCAGTACTATTTGCCATACCTTTGGGATAAGGTAGAAATGGAGTTAGAGGCTCATTAAATATCTGATTGGTACAATGTGTTTTTTGTTACTGTGAACTAAACTACCAAAAAAATGAAGACATTTTGCAGAAGGTTTTGTTCCCTCTTGCAGCTAGAAAGAATTTTGATTGAGTATTTCTGTAAAAATATAAACGGGCATTTACAACTACTATACTACTTAAAAGGGTCCTAAAAATCGCCTATTAATTGTAGGATGTGGAAACTTACCCAATAAATATTTTAATATGAACATATGAGAAGGACACTGTATTTTTCTGGTTTATATAAAATATGGATATTCAGTTTATGATCTACAGAACCTGGATTTTTTCTTATGTTACCAACAGTATTAGAAAAAGAATGTTTTACAATGATGGCAAATAAAACTAGATGTTATTAAATACATTTAGATAGGGATTTAAAATAAGCAATATGGGAAACTATATAACATTTTAATGAATGATGAAAACTTATCTAAAAGAATTTTTGAAAACTGGAACAGTGTTAACCAGTGGTTAAATTTATTTATGGCTGAATTTAGAATTTGCTTTTCTGAGCCTCAGTAAAATAATAGAATGATATTCTGTTGTTCTATTTAATTAAAATAATATATAGCTGAGAGTGGCTTCAAAATGTACACAATATTAAAAAGGTTCTCCAGATGTACCTCTGAATGTTGCATCTCTCTGCAGTAATCCCACTACTGGGCTTTTTCACATTCGTGTTGTAGAGTTCCCAATGTCACACAGTTGTTTTCTTACACACTGGCCTGGGTAAATAACATAAAAGAAAGTGTGATAGCCCAAGAGCATAATATTGTGATAAATAAAAGCTGCTAATTTAAAACTCTTACAGAAGTGAGATACCTCCCAAGAAAAGTATTCTGGTAAATAAAATCTGATAATTTAAATCTTTTAAAATAATGGTTTCCTGCTGCTAGTGTCTGACACAAAATGTAGTAGTATAATCTGCTTATTTGGCAGACCTGTAGCTGAAAAGAAACTATTGCTGAAAATGTTATGGATTAGCAAATTTTTGTGTTACTTACATGTAATAAAGTTGATAGGTTTTATCCAACTTCACTGAAATCAGTGAGATTGTGGTCTGGTTCTAAAATTAGCAAAATTGTATGTTTATTTTGAAAACTATAAGGTTTTAACTCCATTTGTCTAAGTGGTTAATAAGGAGGCAAAGAATTAGTCCTAACTTCAGCTATGCTGAGATCAGATATAGTTCAATAGGATGAAAAAAACTTTTAAAACTGTTTGTTTTGATATGCCAGTTAAACACTGTTTTTTCAGCATGTCTTTTTACTTCTGCAACCTGCAGTGTATGGACAATTTTATTGCTGTAAAAAAATAGGCAGCTGGAAAGCCTACCATATAGTTAATATTGCTGCAGAAACTATGACAAGAAAACAGGCCAGAGAGGCAGTTTAGCTTTGCAACTGAGAGAGACCTGGAATAGATGCCAAATTCCAAAATCCCTGATAGATTCAACAGCAATTGTCATATTCTGGAATGCAAAAATATGCCTTCAGAAAACACTGCCTAGGAGGATACTGGGTTTCTTACAGTAAAAACATGCACGCAAAGCAAGATCAACCACTCAACTTTGTTCAGCCATCTCAGATACCATAGTTATATAAACATAAATATTTCACCTGTTACAATCACATCTGGAAAAAAAATAGGAGACTGTTTTTGTGCTTCATTCATGTTTCCCCTTATTCTCTCCTCTTCTGCAAATACCCCTCCAGCACAGTTCTATGGTGGAGCTTGATTTTACCTACTGTATGTGTGTGATAAGGACTGTACTGCCATGCCTTGTTAATGTCTCTGGCAAAGAACTCTTATTCTGCAGCCAGTCGGCAGGAAATTTAGCAAGATTGAGAATTACAGAGCTCTCTAAATGATGGACCTGATCCTCCACTGCCTTGCACCTCATATAAGTATTTACACATGGTAAAATAGTGCCAAATTGATGTAAAATGCTGCCATTCTGATATGGCTGCTTTTTAGACCAACATTGAGTGGTGACTAAGCAAGGGGAGAATGGAATAAAATGTATCTTAATCAAACTACTGATTGTGGTTTCAAATAAACAGATTTGAAAAAGATAAAATAGAACTCTGTGTTCTAGTGGCTCCTCTCTTGACAAGCTTATTCAGGAAGAAATCCCCACTAACTTCAGTGGCCATTCCTGGCAATCTAATCTGTACAGAAAACAGGTTTGGAGTTTATTTGTACAGACATTACTTTAGTGCTAAACTTCCATTTCTAGCAGTTTTCCCTCCAATTTATAACGACAACCCTATTCACCATCTTTATCATCTACAGTCCTTGTATTATGTAAGAGTACAAATAAAGGCACAATCCTCTTGCTGTTCAAGAGTGATTAGGGATGGCTGTTTAATGGGAACTAAGTATACACAGAAACTTTGCAAAAAATGCTCAGCATTTTGTAGGTTTGGGCCCATAAGTAACATATCATGGAACAAATCCTGACCTTTTGTGTGCAGGGGCGGAAATGTGCAGCAGAACTCTCATGGCTCCACTGATGCAGGAAGAGGGAGGCAGTTGTATAGGAGCTACACTGCAGTACACAGCCTCTCTCAGTAGATAGCCAGGGAGAGTAGACTCTGTGGGTCAGTGCACAAGGTAAGCTAGTGGAGTACTGAGGAGATGACCAGTGGGGTCCAGGGAAAAGTGGTCCATATCTTACATCTACAGGGAGAAGGTTCCATAACCCAGATTGAAGGAAAACATTCCCTCAAAGTGGGCTATGCAAATTCTTGCTATGCCCTTATTAACTCATGGAGGGTATGTCTACACTACCCTCCTAGTTCGAACTAGGAGGGTAATGTAGGCATACCGCACTTGCAAATGAAGCCCGGGATTTGAATTTCCCGGGCTTCATTTGCATAAGCGGGGAGCCGCCATTTTTAAAACCCCGCTGGTTCGAACCCCGTGCAGCGCGGCTACACGGGGCTCGAACTAGGTAGTTCGAACTAGGATTCCTATTCCGAACTACCGGTACACCTCGTTCCACCTCGTTCAGCAGGATCCTAGTTCGAACTACCTAGTTCGAGCCCCGTGTAGCCGCGCTGCACGGGGTTCGAACCAGCGGGGTTTTAAAAATGGCGGCTCCCCGCTTATGCAAATGAAGCCCGGGAAATTCAAATCCCGGGCTTCATTTGCAAGTGCGGTATGCCTACATTACCCTCCTAGTTCGAACTAGGAGGGTAGTGTAGACATACCCTCCGAAGCTTCAGCGGGTAGCCAAGTTAATCTGTGCAGAAAAAAACAACAAATGGTCTGGGAGCACTTTATAGACTAACAAAACATGTAGATGGTATCATGAGCTTTCGTGGGCACAGCCCACTTCTTCAGATGACTGGAGTTCATATTAAGAAGTGCCTTTCACCAAACATGAAAGAGACCTTTTCACCCCCATGCAATTACTTAAAAGCTTACTTACTTACTTACAAAATAGGGATGTAAAATCCCATTTAATTGGTTAAGCAGTTAAATGTAATGTTTAATCAGTTAACATATTAAAGGGGGCAGGCTGGAGCTCTGCCTCCCGCCACTGACAGGGGCTGCTCTGGTCGGGCTGGTGTGCCCCAGCCTGCAATGTGCCTATGCTTGCCTTCTCTGGCCGGGCTGGGGACACCCCCACATCCCAGGTCCCTGCACCAAGCCCCGAGGGACTAAGTAGCCCCTTGCCCACAGTGAACAGGGAGCTGTTCCAGCCCCTACCAGTTAATGGGTTAATCATTCAGACCCCTAACTCAGAATGATTGCACCACACTTTTAAGTGGGAAGGGAGGCAAGGGTTGTCTGGCTTGCTGCAGGAGAGGGTCTAGGGGTGGGAGTAAGGCTTAGAGGCTGTTGCAAAAAATGAGGAGTGGGTCAGCCTGATGATGCCAACTTATCCCCAAGGACCAGAGTTCAAAAATGGAAGAAAGACCCCTTTCCCTGGATTAGCAGGATCAGAGAGCTGAAATGGGGTTAGTTGTGTTGTACACTTTTATCTAATAATGAAGTTTTGGTCTGATTAAAACTGTGTGAAGTGTCTTCTGGCCTTTCTCTCAGTATAGCCAGACAACAGTAGATCCTTGGGCTCCTGAGAGAACAAGTATCAGAGGGGTAGCCGTGTTAGTCTGAATCTGCAAAAGCGACGAGGAGTCCTGTGGCACCTTATGACTAACTGAAGTGTAGGAGCATAAGCTTTCGTGGGCAAAGACCCACTTGTCAGATGCATGTAGTGGCACTACATGCATCTGACGAAGTGGGTCTTTGCCCACGAAAGCTTATGCTCCTACACTTCAGTTAGTCTATAAGGTGCCACAGGACTCCTCGTCGCTTTTGAGAGAACAAGGGACTGCTTTTTCCTGTCCCCAAGTGTTCAGAGTGGGGTTCCCACACTGGCTTGCAAGTGGTACAGTTGATGCACAACCCATATGACAGTGAGATCACATCTCTCTTGGGCAATGAGACTCTTACCTCAGTTTATGCAGAACAGAGGCCTAGCTGCCAGAATATAGCAGGAAGTCTTTACCCATGGGAACAGAGCTTGCCTCTCTGAGCAGATATTAGACTAGCAACATAGAAAAGTTTGATATAGTTAAGAGATAAAGGCAATGAAGAATTATTGAGATGCCATCCTGCATCTGTATTAACATGAACAAATTATTTTTGGTAGAGATTCAATTTCATAAAAATGGTTTCAAAAGCTGTTTCATGAGCAGCAGAATGCTTGTTTTTCTTCTCACCAAAATGAATAAAAACGTTATGATATGTTCAGCACAGTACTTAAGTATTTGTTTTGTTAATTTCTTAAAACAAATTGGATTCCCAGTAAATACAAAACTTGGACAGCTGCATTAAGCAAGCAGTGGGGAAGCAATCTCATAATGATTATCATGTAAAAGTGACTACAGAAGAATTCCCAGAATTTCATCCAAACAGTTATTGGCTCTATTATAAAACTCTTATAAAATCCAATATAGATATTCCTGAAGGAAGCAAGAGGATTTATAAATATGTACAACTATTCTCAGGTGATTAAGGAAACATAGAAAGCATGAGACATTATTAAATGACAAGAGAATGAATTGATATACTCTTTCTCTTTGATTTATTGTAATTGAAGGGAACTATAGCAGTTGAAGTGGTTTTCCTTCCAGTCATGAGGTTAACAGATCAGAAAGATTACGAGGTATTTAGGGTTGAAAGAATTAAATTTTTATTTGTAAACATGGATAATTATTGATTTTACCCTCCACACACAAATGAGAAAAATATTTCCATTGATAATAATCCAAATTTATAGATAGGCCATTGAGAAAAATAACACTCTGAAAAATTATTAGAGTTTGATTTAAGGGTATTTACTTTATGTAGTTTGATATGTGATGTTGCCAATTGGTGTTTAAACAGTTATAAAGGTTTAACTTTATGAATCTTGACATCTACTCTCACATCTGAATCCCCCATAATTTTCCACAACAGTGACAATTTAAATCAATAAAAATATTTTTAAATGCTTAAAACAAACAGATATTATCAGTCAAAACTTTTTTAAAAAGTAAAAATCAAATTCTGCCAAGCCTAATGTAGTTGGACACATGGACAATACTCAGTCATGTACAAAGATAGAGTCTGCCTGTCTCTGAACCTCGCATAGGAATGAATGCGTTTGTGGCAAAAGTAAACACTGTAATGCACATCACTCGCTTCATACTTTTCAAGCTTCTCTGTAAGTTTGTAATGATATTCCTAGTAACATTCTCATAGTTTCATGAAGAATCTGGGGCAAATGAGTTCCAAATCCTCTCTCTTTCATTGTCTCTGGAATCTTGGGCAAGATCTGTAAACTTCCTTTCCTGAATTTCCTCGTCTGGAAAAATGAGACAATGGTACTTTTCCTACCTCTGTCAATGGAACATATATTGTGAAGATTGGTTAATATTTGTAAAGCATTTCTAGCAAGTGTTATTGATGGATTAGAGCATATGGTACCAGCAAATGTAGATGAGGAAGCATGGTTTATGAATCTATGTATTACAGTTGTCACCTGTTGCCTCCTAACTTCTGTGCTGATTTGGTCTTTCAGAAACAAATAAAATAGCTTCAGACAGTGAGGTTTTAAAGAGATCCATAGATTTGTGTTGGGATATATGAATATGCTTCCCTTGGGGATGCTGTAATGGAGGTCAGTAAGTAAATATTCCACACAATTGACTTGAGTTAGCGAACAGCCCCAACTTTAATTATGATTTCTTTAGCCTTGGGGAAAATCCCTGTTATCCAATAGAAAAAAACCCTTCATCTTATGGAGTTGCTCTTTATTTATTCAAGGGCCATAACTGGCTGCCAAGACAAAGGGGTTTCATCTAGCCACAAACAAATAGGATTTGGCCAGAAGTGAAATCTTTCTCTCTCTTGTGAATTATTAGATTCTGACAAGAGCTGTCTCAAACTGTACTCAGTGTTAAAGCTATTAAAGTGTCTTCCCATGTCTTATCACACTTAACATAAAGTGCTCCCATCCATTTCTGCCTCTGTGCTCAAGTTTAAGATAAATTATAAATTATGGTCCCCTCAAAAATTGGCTACTGCAAAAGTGGACTCCTGTGAAAGCTGTCAAAAAGGATTAAACATCCATCCTTAATGAAAACATGGAACTTAAATAACCCAGCATCCATAATCCTAATAAACCAACCAGCCTAGCCACAAATGATTGAGTTTGAGGGGTGCTAACAATCGTCACCATGTCATTTTGCAGCAAAGAATCCTTTCATTTGGGCCATAATGATGAACCTAATAATGTTAGCAGGTTGTGAATTTTGCCATTCTGCATCTAAAAGCATGAAGTTTTACTACTTGAGTTAAGTAATCAGAACTGTGCCATCAAATGCCAGCAATGCCCTTCTACCATGTATACTGGCCAAACTCTAAGTCCTAACCTGATGCCCTGCCGGCACTGGTTCCGGCCAGCCTTAACTTCGGTTCAGGGTCCACTCAATGTGGACATGCTATTTTGAATTAGCAAAACGCTAATTCATAAGAACATAAGAACATAAGAATGGCCGTATTGGGTCAGACCAAAGGTCCATCTAGCCCAGTATACTGTCTACTGACAGTGGCCAGCACCAGGTACCCCAGAGAGGGTTGACCGAAGACAATGATCAAGCGATTTGTCTCCTGCCATCCCTCTCCAGCCTCTGACAAACAGAGGCCAAGGACACCATTTTATCCCCTGGCTAATAGCCTTTTATGGACCTAACCTCCATGAATTTATCCAGCTTCTCTTTAAACTCTATTATAGTCCTAGCCTTCACCGCCTCCTCTGGCAAGGAGTTCCACAGGTTGACAACACGCTGTGTGAAGAAGAACTTCCTTTTATTAGTTTTAAACCTGCTACCCATTAAATTTGAATTAGTTTTTAGGTCTAGGTGCACTAATTTGAATTAGCTTATTTTGAATTAACTAATTCGAATTAAGTTAGTTCGAATTAGTGCTGTAGTGTAGACATACCCAGAAGGATTACACCCAGAAGGAATACACAGCAGTGTGTATTAAAACTATTTGGACTCTGGATGAAATAAACCTTTCTACTATCAATACGTATTGGAAAAATTTGTGGCTAAAGGTAGTGAATGGTATTCATGGCTTACTTGAAAAACGACATGAGATGGAGGAAATTACAGAGCTGGGTCATCATGTTAGAGAGAAGGGATTTGATAATATCTAGGAGCTACTACAGTCCCACATCACCAACCTGGACGAAGAGCTGAAAGAGTTGATTCAGTCAAGCTTCAGTGATGAGGACAGTGAAAAAGCAGAAGGTGGCACCAAAGCTACAGCTGATGATAAAGAGTCTTGATAATGTTTTTTTCTGGAACTCAGAAACCTTTTCTCTGCAGAGTATCCATTCACGGGACATAGTCTGAAGTTCAAGAGAGCTTGAGGGGATCCTGATTCTTCACAGGGAAGTTTAGAAAGACATGCAGAAGAAAGCCAAACAACTGACGATCACTAGTTTTTTTTTTCACACATCTTTCATCACTCATTGGCCTCCCTGCTGGCCACTTGCTCCTGCCAGCCGCCCTGCTGGCTGCCTGCTGCTGCTTCTGAGATGGGTCTGGCTCTGAGCCAAACCTACTGATTTCAGCTCTTTGTGATGTCAGTTTCTCAGTGATTTCATCCCTTGGCCCACCGCATAGGCTGACCAAAAGATTCCAGCCTCCACTGGAATAATATTTTAAAATAATAAAGAGACTCCTTATGGAGTCTATTTTAGTTCTATCCTTAGAACTGGGGGTGGGGAGGGAGAGACAGGTTGAACCAGTCTCAGAGCTCATGCCTGGAGAGCATGTAGCCTGCTGGTTCAAGCTTCTTCCCCCCAATCCAATCCATTTGAGTCTGGAAGGGAAAGGCTTGTCCATCTGTGACTCTTTACAATGACAGTGTCTCTCCTGCAAACACTGGTGTTCATATTTTACAATTCCTATACTTATGGTTAACATGGTTTGTGACCCCACAACAGCCAAATTAGTTTCAATAGGCAAAATTTCATTCTAACAATTGACCACCCATCAGGCATATAGCACTGGCTAAACTGGATTTATATAACCATACCCAGGATTTCTTTCCCATTCCAGCATGAGCTGTATTTTCATATTGACAGTTGAATACCTAGCAGGGCTAAACAACTGAGTGGGCATAACCATACCCAAAACACCTTTCCCCTTCCAGCTGGCTGCATTGGAAGCAGTGGTTCAGATCATGCTTGCATATATTTTCAAAAGCAGTTAGTGATTTTTGATGCTTCAATTTCTGTGTGTCCACCTTGAGACACCTACATGAGACCTGATTTTCAAAGAGGAGATAAGCAATTGCTGAAATTCAGGTGCCATTAAGGTCCCTCAAGTACATTACCCAAAAAGTGGAGGCACCCACCATCGTTAGTCCAGTTTGACAATTTAGACCATGTTTTTTCAAAATGTCAGATCCAATTTATCACTATGCATGGAGAAGAGTCTGTGTTAGCTCGAAATTATATGATGGCATCAAAGACAGAAAAGGGCATATGCTGCTTGATGCACAGAGATAAAGAGCTCAGACTCCAGAAAAGAACCTCCCACAAAGTGCCCATTTTTTACTTTGGGGTTTGATTGTGAAGTGCCATTTGGCTCCCGTGAAGAAAAAGGAACAGGGTTACAGAGAGGGTCAGTGAGCTAGATTGTGGTCATGAGGGGAAGTGCTACCAAGCTCTTACAAGAGTAGTCTATTCCCTCTGGCAGTAAGATGAGTTAATGAAAGCTGTTGTAACATTTATGTTACCTTTAATATGGTTAAATGAAAGGTTTGTGGTTTTTCAAATCCAGGAGTTGGAGGCATGATCAGTCAGTCAGGGTTTGAAGAGATCTGCAGGGAACTGAAAACAGAGTTAGGAAAAAGAGCAAAGATAACCTGGTATTCACAGTCAATTGTCCTGAGAGGACTATTGGAGTAAAAAAGGCTGGATTAGCAGTCATATATCATAGAATCATAGGATCATAGGGTTGGAAGAGACCTCAGGAGATCACTGAGTCTAACACCCTAAGTGCCACCTTCTTTCTGTCTTTCTGTTTTTCAGGGGCTCTTCAGGCTCTGTCTATCCTTATTGTAGTGTATTCCACAGTCAGCGCTAAACAAATACATGAATAAATAATGACAGCCTTAGTGATACCAGCATAGATTTACAATGAACTATTACTTCAAATAGTGTTTGATGTTTAGTACTCTAGAATTGTGGATTTATACACATTACAGAATACAATAAAATTAATAGAGGAAAGACAGAAAGACAAACATTTTTCCCAGTCAAGTAAAATATCCCAGGACTTATCAATGGTGCAATGAATAAGATGTTAGGTAACATCAGACATGGTAATCAAATGGTGCCTTGTGCCTCATCTAAATCTAGCTTCCTTATGGTTTGGGAACATATAAACAAAATTAGAAAGCTGTAATTTGGATGTTTGAAATAAAAATGATGGAAGATATACCTTTAAGATAAGATGAACTGAATGTATTTTTAATCTTAAACACATATAGAAAATGCTTGTGTCTCTTGCATGATTTATAAATACATAATTGACACAAGAAAGAATATAATAGATTAATGCTACATAAGTCATTGATTTTCTAGAGAAGTACAGTACAAGATTACTGTGCATACTTACTTCATTCTGAATGCTTTCTTTTCTCAGAGTCAGAGTCACCTAGTATTTTAAATTCCTTGCACTACATCAGGGTTATGGTACTATGTTACAAAGTTATTCAGAAACCTGATTGGCCATGTTCCTGCAATACATTTTCCTAACCCCAAGATAAAGATCCATGCATCTCTTTACCCTTTAAACAAAAAAGCTATTGTAATAGCATGTAGTGTGATGCATGGCATGAATACCAAAACATGTACATGCACTGCTAAACTGTTTAAGTATGGAAGAAGTAGTGTCTAATAGCATCAGGAAATTGAAATTTAAAAATTTTTCTCACTCACTTATTTGATGAGAACTGGGCTGCTGACAGGTGAAGCAGAAAGTCATTTTTCAAGTTAAATGCCAAGTGGTTATATAGCATAATATTCAGTCAAAATTAACCACCTCACTGCTGCATTGACATACAGCATATTTAATGGCAACAGTTTTCCTCAAAGAAAACTATAGACCTTAGGGAGTCTTTGGAAAATGGAAAGAAAATTTTACTAATATTAAAAAAGTGGTAATAGTCCCAGTACCTCACTACAGATATAAAAAAAATTAACTCATTGCCAAAAATGGAAGTCTCATATAGTGGTATCTTTATAAAGTGGCTTACATGAAGACTATTTGTTTTATATCTTCATATCTTTTGGTTAGTTTTATGTGTAAACCATTTTGTGCATAAGCCAATAGGGATCTTCAGCAAGTGCTATGTGCAGAAGACAAATTGCTTATTACAAAAGCTTCATACTTATTGCTACTTACAACTATTTGTCACATAAAACTGGCTGCATGAACACGGAAATATCCTAGACACAACTTTAAGGCCCTGATCCTACAAAGTCATCCTTATATGCCAGCCCTTCAAAAGGACAAAGTCATGTTGATGTCCATGGGTTTCTACATGGGCACATTGGACCACCAACATGTATCAGATTTAGAACTCAGGGGGCAAACCTGGCTCCATTCAAGTCAATGGTGGGTTAGCCACTGTCTTCAAAGCAGGCTAGATTCCATCATTAAAGTTTGCAACAGTAAAATATATAGCTTTGCCAGTTGATGCTTTTTAAACCATTTATTGAAAATGCAAGTAATTCCAAGGTATAATATAATCAGCATTGAATCCTAAGTACACACCATATTTCTAGTTTATTTCTGTAAGTGTCCTGCATTTAGCAACATTTCAAACTAGTGAAGCACTGCTATGCAAGTAACTTATTTTCCAGTCAGTGACTGAAGAGAAAAACAGTAATGAATTGAACAGAAGTTTTAATTCTGCTCAAAATGAAATGTTTTATTTTATTTGAGGTTTTTTTTAAAGTTTTTGTGATCAAATTTAAGCAAATTTCAAAATGGAATGTCATTTTGAATCAAAAAGTCTAAGGCCTGGTCTACACAAGGACCTAAGGCTGAAATTAGCAACCCCCTTCCAGTGGTCAATTTTCGAAGTAATACATCCACTACCAAATTCATTATTCAGGAATAAGGTGTTGTGGAATTTGAAATCTGTAGTCTTGTTTTTTCATGAGTAATTATGCTATTCCTGAATTTGTAAGTCCGAAATAACATTAATGTGGATCTCCGGTGCTGCTAATTTGAATTAATCCTACAGGAGCCCTCCCACAGCTTGCCAGAGTGCTTCCTGGGGTTCAGAGTCCAAGGCAGGCTCTATTATGGTGCATGCAGTACTTTGGACTACATTTGATTCTTCCCTGTAGTGAGGACATGGAACTTCGAATTTGTAAAATTAGGTTCCTAGAAGTCGAACTTAATCATAGAATCATACAATCATAGGACTGGAAGGGAACTCAAGAGGTCATCGAGTCCAGCCCCCTGCCCTCAAGGCAGGACCAAGCTCTGTCTACACCATCCCTGACAGATGTCTATCTAACCTGTTCTTAAATATCTCCAGAGAGGGAGATTCCACCACCTCCCTTGGCAATTTATTCCAATATTTGACCACCCTGACAGTTAGGAATTTTTTCCTAATGTCCAATCTAAACCTCCCTTGCTGCACTTTAAGCCCATTACTCCTTGTCCTGTCCTCAGTAACCAAGAGGAACACATTTTCTCCTTCCTCCTTGTGACACCCTTTTAGATATTTGAAAACCGCTATCATGTCCCCCCTTAATCTTCTTTTTTCCAAACTAAACAAGCCCAGTTCATGAAGCCTGGCTTCATAGGTCATGTTCTCTAGACCTTTAATCATTCTTGTCGCTCTTCTCTGTACCCTTTCCAATTTCTCCACATCATTCTTGAAATGTGGCGTCCAGAACTGGACACAGTACTCCAGCTGAGGCCTAACTAGTGCAGAGTAGAGCGGCAGAATGACTTCACGCGTTTTGCTTACAACACACCTGTTGATACAACCTAGAATCATATTTGCTTTTTTTGCAGCAGCATCACACTGTTGACTCATATTCAACTTGTGGTCCACTATGACCCCTAGATCCCTTTCCGCCATGCTCCTTCCTAGACAGTCTCTTCCCATCTTGTATGTATGGAACTGATTGTTCCTTCCTAAGTGGAGCACTTTGCATTTCTCTTTATTAAACCTCATTCTGTTTACCTCTGACCATTTCTCTAACTTGCTAAGGACATTTTGAATTATGTCCCTATCCTCCAAAGAAGTTGCAACCCCACCCAGTTTGGTATCATCTGCAAACTTAATAAGCGTACTCTCTATCCCAATATCTACATCATTGATGAAGATATTGAACAGTACGGGTCCCAAAGCAGACCCTTGCGGAACTCCACTTGTTATCCCTTTCCAGCAGGATTTAGCACCGTTAACAACAATTCTCTGACTACGGTTATCCAGCCAATTATGCATCCACCTTATCGTGGCCCTATCTAAGTTATATTTGCCTAGTTTATCAATAAGAATATCATGCGAGACCGTATCAAATGCCTTACTAAAGTCTAGGTATATGACATCCACCGCTTTTCTCTTATCCACAAGGCTCGTTATTCTATCAAAGAAAGCTATCAGATTAGTTTGGCATGACTTGTTCTTCACAAACCCATGCTGGCTATTCCCTATCACTTTATTACCTTCCAAGTGTTTGCATATGATTTCCTTAATTACCTGCTCCATTATCTTCCCTGGGACAGACGTTAAACTGACCGGTCTGTAGTTTCCTGGGTTGTTCTTATTCCCCTTTTTATAGATGGGCACAATATTTGCCCTTTTCCAGTCTTCTGGAATCTCCCCTGTCTTTCATGATTTTTCAAAGATCATAGCTAAAGGCTCAGATACCTCCTCTATCAGCTCCTTGAGTATCCTGGGATGCATTTCATCAGGACCTGGTGACTTGCTGACATCTATCTTTCCTAAGTGATTTTTAACTTGTTCTTTGTGTATCCTATCTTCTAAACTTACCCTCTCTCTGCTTGTATTCACTACGTTAGGCACACCTCCAGACTTCTCGGTGAAGACTGAAACAAAGAAGTCATTGAGCATCTCCGCCATTTCCAAGTTTCCTGTTACTGCTTCTCCCTCCTCACTGAGCAGTGGGCCTACCATGTCCTTGGTCTTCCTCTTGCTTCTAATGTATTTATAAAAGGTCTTCTTGTTTCCCTTTATGCCTGTAGCTAGTTTGATCTCATTTTGTGCCTTTGCCTTTCTAATCTTGCCCCTGCATTCCCGTGTTGCTTGCCTATATTCATCCTTTGTTATTTGTCCTAGTTTCCATTTTTTATAGGACTACTTTTTTATTTTGAGATCATGCAAGATCTCCTTGTTAAGCCAAGCTGGTCTTTTGCCATATTTTCTATCTTTTCTACACAGCGGAATTGTTTGCTTTTGGGCCCTTAACAACGTCCCTTTGAAATACTTCCAACTCTCCTCAGTTGTTTTTCCTTTCAGTCTTGCTTCCCATGGGAACTTACCTACAAGTTCTCTGAGCTTATCAAAATCTGCCTTCCTGAAATCCATTACCTCAATTGTGCTGGTCTTCCTTCTACCTTTCCTTAAGATCATGAACTCTATTATTTCATGATCACTGTCCCCCATACTGTCTTCCACTTTCAAGTTCTCAACTAGTTCCTCCCTATTTGTTAAAATCAAATCCAGAACAGCTTCTCCTCTGGTAGCTTTTTCAACCTTCTGAAACAGAAAGTTGTCTCCAATGCAGTCCAGAAACTTATTGGATAGCCTGTGCCTCGCTGTGTTAGTTTCCCAATGTATGTCTGGATAGTTGAAGTCCCCCATCACCACCAAATCTTGGGCTTCGGATAGTTTTGTTAATTGTTTAAAAAAGGCCTCATCCACCTCTTCCACCTGGCTAGGTGGCCTGTAGTAGACTCCTAGCATGATATCACCCTCGTTTTTTACCCCAGTTAGCTTAACCCAGAGACTCTCTACACAGCTATCTCCTACGTTCATCTCCACTTCAGTCCAAGTATGTACATTTTTAATATACAAGGCAACCCCTCCTCCCTTTTTTCCCTGTCTGTCCTTCCTGAGCAAGCTGTACCCTTCCATACCAACATTCCAATCATGCGTCCCATCCCACCAGGTTTCAGTAATACCAATGATGTCATAGTTGTATTTATTTGTTAGGAATTCCAGTTCTTCCTGCTTATTACCCATACTTCTCGCATTTGTATATAGGCATCTAAGATACTGATTTGATCTTGCCTCCCTGTTGTGCCCTGACTCTCCTTTCTCCTTGCCATTATAGTCTGTAGTTCCCCCCATTTCCAACCCATCTCCCAGTCCCGCACATTCAGCACTTACCTGTGGGCTTTGCTCAGCTGTCCCCGTCGAACGTAGTTTAAAGCCCTCCTCACAAGGTTAGCCAGTCTGTGTCCAAACAAGGCCTTCCTGCTCCTGGAAAGGTGAACTCCATCTCTGCCAAGCAGTCCTTCCTGGAAGAGCACCCCGTGGTCAAGGAAGCCGAAGGCCTCCTGGCGACACCATCCTCGCAGCCAGGCATTCACCTCCAGGATGCACCTCTCTCTGCCCGTGCCCCTGCCTTAGTAAATTTGAAATAATCATCTAGTGTAGACATGGCCTAAATGTTTCATTGAGAATATATTAAAACATTCAATTCCACAAATGAAACGTTAATTCGCCAATGGTATATCTACACTGCACGGCTGTTCCGAAATAAGCTATTCCAGAATAGTTATTCCAAAATCGCTTATTTTGAAATAGCACATCTACACTGCAGGCCTCAAAATTAGTCTGAGGAAGGCTTCCCTAATGGAGATGTACTATCTCAATGTAGAGCCCCAGGAGGCACTACTGCGGAATAACTTAGAATGGCCCTGGTGAGGGGCTATTTCAAAATAGCAGCAGTGGAGCATCTACAAATGCCTTATTTTGAAATAGTTATCTTGGAATAGGCATTATTCCTTATAGAATGAGGTTTATAGATTTCAGAATAAGCCGCTCACCTTATTATTTTGAAATAATGCTAGTTATTTCGAAATATCGGTGCAGTGTAGATGCACCTTAAATGTTTTAGTTGATCTGAATTGGCATTCTTCAGCAACAAAAAGTTTTGGTCAAAAATTTCACCCAGCTGTATAGCATAACTCTTCAAATACAGAAGCAAGATATGAAGATGGACTAATGAGAGCTGCACAACTCACTACTTCACAAAATAAAAACATAGCTTTAAACTGGCCAAATAATCAGAATGCATAATAGTACATTCAGAGATAAAGTCCAATTTACTCTTTAAAATAAAACCCAATCAATATGATTTTTAAAAAAGAATACAACCTGAAAATGTAGTAGAAAAAGAAGGAGAGAGAGGCAGGGAACCGCAACGTGTAGCAAATGCCTATACAAGTTTCACTCTTTCTGATAATCTTCCACAATATTAAGTAGCAGAAGGTACAGTTAGGAAGGTGAATAGCAGAACAACAGCTAAGAAACAGGACTTCAGATGCTAGGGTCTGCTGCTTGTAAGAAAAAGTTTAGAGGGGAGGAGATTTTTAAGGCTGCTCACTGTTGCTCTAACTCTACTTACCCCGAAGGCAAGGTGAATTTGAAAATGCATTCTAAATATCTTCAGGAGCTAAAAGGACCTTGGCTGAAATTATCAAGGTTGCTTAGGAGATTTGGGACCTCACTTCACAAAGGTGATTTGAAAAACTTCAGGTCATTGTCCTGTTGGCTTAACATGCACCAAAACCTACAGGTCTTTTTCATACTCAATTTTTAGTTATTTGAGGAAAAATACTTGTACATTCCAAACTAAGTAGCAACACAAACTTTTAACTAATGAAGTTAAAACAGTGACCCTTAATGTCTTCAAGGGCAAGAAGTGAAAATGAAGGTGGTGTGGATAGGTTCAGACATACGTTCTGACACTTTTCAGACTTGCTTCTTGAGGCAGTAGATTGTGTTTATGGAATTCTTTCTAGAAGAGAGATAAGCTAGGCAGACACATAATTTAATATAGAAAAGGTGCTGAAACAGCAAGTCTCCATAATACCAAGTCTTTTGTTTCTTTCTAATACAACTGCATAGATGAGATGATTAAACTATAAAAGATACTGTACATTAATCCTTCAAATATCAATTTTATCTGTTTGAACGTCCTCCAAGGACTATTTTTACTCGTTGGGAATTCTGGGTCACTGCACATGTGCAGAACTCATGGTCCCTGCAGATTTCTTTCCTTCCCTGCATAAAAATGACTTCTGATGAGACAATAAAGGAAACCCAGAAAAGTGGACACAAGTCCCTCCCCAGCAGTGCAGACAAGTTGGTTTGGCCACCCAGGGAAGCAGGTAGAGATAAAAAATTATTGCCGAGGGAAGTTGTGGAAGAAGACTGGGCAGTCATACACATGAGAGACACAATTATGGCACACATGAGGTGGCAGGACAGAGCTTTGGGATGTTTTTGAGGAGGTAGTTGTGGGCCAGGCTCTGTTGCTGGAGGCAAGAGCAGAATGTAGCAATCTGCCTACTTAGACTATGTCTATACTGCAGGCTCATTTTGAAATAGCTTATTTTGAAACATCTACATAGTAAAAGGCCATCGAAATAACGCTGAGCTATTTTGAAATAGAGAGTCCACACAGACTGGACACAGAGTCATATTTAAAGCCACCCAAAAGCACTTCAGGCAGGGCATCTGGACAGCACTCACTTCCTGGAGTTGCTTCCTGAGGCTTTCTGAGGCTTGAGCTTAAAGGGATCCCCTTGTTTTTCCTCCTGCTTGCTTACCTTTCTTAGGGGCAGCAAAACATATTCACTACGTTTTGGTTTCCTTGTTGGACACCACAGTACTCCCAGCTATGGAGCCAGAGCTGCCTCCCAGCAGTTGACAGCTCTTAAAGCTTATGCTGCACCTCATGGTGTAGTTTCCATAGGCTGCCCTCATGGCCCTGCAGGAACAAGTCAGTGCAGGGCACCTCCTCTCTCCAGGCACTCCTCTTGCAACTTGACCACTCCTGCCCTCCCCCACACACTATGCACTGCTGATTATGGCAAATGGACACCCATCCTGGAATGGTGGGATGACAAGAAGTGGCTCCTTCCCTCAGGCAATGGGACACCCACATGTGACCAACCATCCCCATCCAGAAGTGGGTTGCCATTGCATTGTGGAAGCTCGCCACGCCGGTCAGATACCAATCCAATGGGAACCATTTCAGCATGGGAAGATCGACCATCGGAGTTGTGGTCATGCAGGTCTGACTCTCTCGTTCCATTGTCCACCCCCTTCTGCCCACTCAGGCAGCTACTGGGCAGCCAACACCAGCTGCCCTATGGATGGACCTGACTCCTGAATTAGAAAAGCAGGATAAGGGACCCTCTGGAGGTGGGGTGGAATAGGGTTTCCCCAGGGAAAGGAGGGATGGGATGGGGTGGTAGTGGTGGTGGAAGAGGCTCCCTCCCTGGAAGGGTTTTCAGTCCCACCCTCACCAAGGCCTGCAGCGGAATGGGGCAAGTTGGAGTTGCTCCTGGTGTGTGTGTGTATGTGGGGGGAGGGTGAATGGGCTCAGGGACCTCCTGAGGGCCCTGGCAACCCTGTGAGTCTCTATTTGTCTCCTTCTACAGGTGATGAGGGCCATCAAGACAGTCCTGCTGTGCCAGCTCATTGTCCTCAGCAATGTGGACCCTATCATTGCTGGCTTTGCCACCCTGGACATCCCCAACTGCAGGGGAGGGGCTATTGAGGACCCCACCACCAGGCATTGGATTACATCAATTGCAAGAGCTACTTCTCTAGGGTTCTGCATGCTGTCATGGATCACCGAGGCCAGTTCACCGATGTCTACATTGGCTGCTTGGGGAAGGTGTACCATACCTGCATATTTAGGAACTCCAGCCTCTTCCACAAGCTGGACACTGGCACCTTCTTCCCCGATTACACCAACAGGGTCAGGGACATGGACATGCAAATGTGAATTGTGGGAGATGCACCCTACCCTCTGCTCCCTTGGCTTATGAAGCCATATACTGGACACTTGGACTGCACTTAGAAACATTTTAATTCAAGGCTCAGCAGGGCCCACATGGTTGTGGAGGGCATCTTCAGGCATCTCAAGGGGAGGTTTCGTTCCCTCCGCACCCACCTCAAGCACCAACATCCCCCAGATGGTGGCTATGTGTTGCATCCTCCTCAACATCTGAGAGAGTAAGGGGGAGACGTTCCTGCCTGCATGGGGACAGAGGTTGAGTGGCTCACAAGAGCCTTTGAACAAGCCATGAACGGCTGTGTGGATCTGGGAGGCCCTGGGGGAGAATTTCAGCCAAGGCCAGCTATGAGACTCTCTCCTGGGCCTCCCCACAAGGGGCCTCTGCAGTGGCCCAGTGTGCCTTTCATCCCCCCACCCCCTCCCTCATCCTCCTCCCCCTCTTCCAGAGACAATAAAGCATACCTGTTGTTTGAAACCAACAACTATAACTGTTTTTATTTGGGGTAAACATAACTGGTAAGGGGCTGGGAAAGGAACTTGGGGGGAGGAGGGACGTGGGATGGGGAAGACGGGGGAGGAGAGGCTCAGGGATGGGGCTGGGAGTTCCTCGGTCAGTCCCACCACCTTGTGTGTGGGGGCCTTGGTGACTATGGGGGGAGGCTAGGGGGAGAAGTGTGTGTGGGAGGCAGAGACAGGAGCGGGAAGAGGAGGAGGAGCTGGGGCCAGGGTAGGAGTGGGACAAAAAGCAGGAGCAGGCAGGAGTGGTAACAGGAGCAGCCCCCAGGTGCTCAACAGTGGCCATGAATGCCACTCACAGGGACCAGCCCTGCTGCAGCAACTCCTGCCACATGGTACACTGGAGAGCAGGTCCTCCTGGAGTCTGTGGTCCTGCCAGTCCAGGGAGCGCTGTAGAGCATGCATGCAGGCGATGTGCTCCCGCTGCAGGTCCTCTAGGGTTCACATTCTCCCCCAGGTCCCAGGAGGTCTACACATGCACTATTTTGAAATAGCTATTTTGAAATACGCATTATTCCTTATAAATTGAGGATTACACATTTTGAAATAAACCCATTATTTCAAATTTATTTCAAAATAAGGGGCTTGATGAGTGGATGCTCACTTTGTTATTTCGAAATAATGCTGTGCTATAGACATGCCTTTAGGGAATGGTTTGCATTGTTCTTAGTGAATTCCACCAGGAATATAAAACAGGAAATCGTAAGATTCCTTTATATTGCCAGAATAGTGTAAAGGGGCCTTATTGTAAAGGACAGTGGTGCCTTATAAATGGTTATGGTACTTTAATGATTAGAGCTAAGTATTTCCTATCAAAATGTGGTCCATGATCTGTTTGCTACTGACCTTTCTGGAGATGATCAGTAACCCTCGCTTGTTCTTCAGTTGCCTATAATTTAACAGTGAATGTATGGCTGCATATTCTAGAAGTATCTAGATGTAAATGGACATTACTATTAGATGGAGGGGGGATGGGGATTTTAACCAGTGCTCCCCAATTCCATTTTCCATCCATTGAATGTAATTAAGATAAATTACAAAAATTATTGAAACCAGCATGATTATATTGTGTCATTTTAAGAAATAAAATATGCAGAATTTTGTTATGCAGAATCCCCCCAAAAGTAAACCATTTCCCCCTACAGAATAATGTATACTGTACTATTCACCTATTCCTAGAACCTTACTCTGCCTCCCTCAATCACCTTTGCTTCTTATTTCCCCACTTGCAGTGAGATCAGTTTAAATTGGATGATTCTTTCAGGCTGGGTCTGTGTTTTTATTCAACATGGCCAGAATCTGCAATGAACTCTCTATGGGTAGACCACTGTGGCTAGGAAGAGCTCACTGCAGTATTAGGGCCTACAGCCTAGATTGATCTTATGTTCAGAACTTCATCAGGGATTGTGTTTCGTTGTACGGGTGTCACAGTCCTTTGCCTGCTCTTCTCTTTCAGTGGGTTGGAGTAAATTATTTCGCCCCATTCTGGGGAAACTTCAGGCACATAGCACTGGTTTTCCTCAGAGATGCAATATGGGCAGCCTTAATACAGTAGCAAGGCAAAAACCAAAAATGAACCCCCCAAAACTAGGAAAACTCTGGACATTACACAAAGAAATTCCACTACAGTTACAGTAGAGAAGCTCTTATGGCCAAAGGTCTGGCTGACCCTTCTCATCAGTAATGTCAGGCTTCATAAATGAATATATTGTGAAGGGAGATTTATAAAGAGAAGAACATAGAGAGCTTTTTGTATATTTCTAAATTCTTTCCTCTACCTTGACACAATCAAGCAAAAAAAAAAAAATCCTTCGAAAGTCAGAGTTATTCAACAGGTGAACAGCTGCCAAGACAATTTGAAAAGTCTAGATTATGGTCCATCACATAACTCATGCTAGTATTATTCTTTTGGGACATCTTGTGCAGAGAAACAGATGCCAGTAGATGACCCAACCTTTTCCTTGACTTTCACCATTGTTTATGGGGAAAAATAGGTAAATCTTTATAAAGAGAAATTCTCAAATCTCACCATTTCCTTATGTTTATTATCCATTCTTGTATAATATATTTGAGGTTCTGTTGTTTGACCCCATGGGGCGGAAGTGGGGAGACTGTAGCTAATGTGTAATAAACTATCTGTGGGATTTACTGTATATGGGAAGAAGAGTAAGAAACATAGATGTGTGTAATTTTTATT
This sequence comes from Pelodiscus sinensis, assembly GCF_052426305.1. Lineage (NCBI taxonomy): Eukaryota > Metazoa > Chordata > Testudines > Trionychidae > Pelodiscus > Pelodiscus sinensis. Next base: position 27,078,034 of record NC_143063.1, on the reverse strand, counting down.
GCAAAAGATATATGGTAGCAGTAAGATGAAGGGAAATTTTGAAATACTTCATCGCATTATATGAAAATTGTCAAAATGTTGGGATACCCTAATCATCCACAAGCCACCTGAAAATCTGTACCCATATTGGAAGTTTTCAGTATCCTTGGACAGTAGCTTAGCTTTTGTTGTAAGTTATTTTGTTTCACTAAATGCTGTTTACTTTATCTGGTCAAAGAATATAGTGATAAAAGAATTACAAAGATCTTTTTTTATCAGAAAAGTGATAGAAATGTAGCCGTGTTAGTCTGGTGTAGCTGAAACAAAATACAGGACTATGTAGCACTTTAAAGACTAACAAGATGGTTTATTAGATGATGAGCTTTCGTGGGCCAGATCCACTTCCTCAGATCAAGTAGTGGAAGAAAATAGTCACAACCATATATACCAAAGGATACAATTAAAAAAATGAACACATATGAAAGACTGTATATTGGTTATCACGAAAGACAAGAAGGAACTGAAATATCTGATACAGGCAGTCCCCGACTTACGCGGATCCGGCAGTTACGAACACAGACTGCGGGACCGCGCGGTCCCGCCACCCATGTACTTCCGGGCAAGAAAAGCTGCTCTGTGTCTCCCTGGTCTGCAGACCAGGAAGCCGCGGAGCAAAGCTGCGGAGGGGCTCTGGCAGCGGAGCAGCCCAGGCACGCCTGGGCTGCCCCCCTGCTGGCTTCCCCCACGGCTTTGTAAAGCTGCGCGAGCCCCTCCGCAGCTTTACAAAGCCACGGGGGAAGACGGCAGGGGGGCAGCCTAGGCGCGCTGCAGCTGTCCCGCTGCTGGGGTCCTCAGAGGCTTTGCTCCCTGTCTCCCTGGTCTGCTGTTCTCCAGCAGACTAGGGAGACTGGGAGCAAAGCCGCGGAGGACCCGGGCGGCGGGACCACGGTGCGTCTCGGTCCACCACCCGCGTCTTCCTGGTCTGCTGGGGGGGGGGGGGCACAGCTAGTATGCCCCCCCCCCCCAGCAGACTTGGCTTTTCTCCGTCGCCTGTGGCTGAGCAGCTGGGGCGCTGCCGGTTGGTCCTGCAGCGCCGCTCTGGGCGCTACTGGACCAACCGGGCAGCATCCCAGCTGCTCTGCCCCAGGCATCCTGATTCAGCCGCTGCTGGTCAGTTTCAGCAGCGGCTGAATCAGGACGCCTGGGGCAGAGCAACTGGGGTGCTGCTGGGTTGGTCCAGTAGTGCTGGATCGGCGCTACTGGAGCAACCCAGCAGCACCCCAGGTGCTCTGCCCCAGGCGTCCCCAAGTCAGCTGCTGCTGAAACTGACCAGCGCTGACTACAGGAAGCCCGAGGCAGAGTTGCTCTGCCCCGGGCTTCCTGGAATCAGCCACTGATCAGTTTCAGCAGCAGCTGACTTGGGGACGCTTGGGGTTCTTAAGTTGATTCTGTATGTAAGTCGGAACTGGCGGTTAGTTTCAGCAGCGGCTGAATCTGGACGCCAGTTCCGACTAACATACAGATTCAACTTAAGAACAAACCTACAGTCCCTATCTTGTACGTAACCCGGGGACTGCCTGTAGTTACTTTTAATGAAAAAAATCTAGGAACGCCATGCACTATGTATGTATAGCTCCTTGTTAAGTGTGTGGTATTTCTTATAATTATCTCTTACAGCAATACAGATATAGGTGTAGTAGAATTGTGAATATGGCAAATATGAAATATGCTGCATTGTTATTAAAACCTACTAAGCTTGCACTCAATGCTGGAATCAATACTGATAATGAATTTCCAACTGCCAGCTATTAGTTCTTTACTTAAACAATAAAAATAGAATTGTGAATGTTTATAATATCATTAGTGTATGTTGGCCCATTTTTCCTAGCAAGTTATATATCTCTACATTCACATATGGAAGTAATTTGCAGCATTTTTGCCTCCCATGTTTGGGAATATCTAACATTTCACCAATTTGCATCTTCCACTGGATGGAGATGGGGCCCTACATTGAAGCTGGAAATTAGTTTTGATTCAAAATGACTGCAGAATGATATTCAGTACTATGTCATTTGACATATTAACTGACCAGCAAGAGCAGGACAGGTTTCTCCATGGCCCATCAGTGCCACTATTGCATTAAACTATTTTTAATATGAATTATGGAGCTAAGGTATTCCCACCTGCAGTAATAGCAGAACAACTTAAGAACAGCCACGGTGGCTATTTCAACTTAAGCTGCTCAATTGACATAGCTCAAGTTGTGTAGCTTATTTTGGCTTTATCCCTGCTGTGTAGACATGCCCAGTGTGGTTAAAGAAGACTGAAACAAGAGAGGGAGCTCTCACTGTACCAGCTAAGAAGAAGAGAGTGCTGTGGCTGACAGAAACCAGAGAAAGGAACATGATATTTCCTCTACTTTTTACAAAAGCTGGCGAATTCTTACCTCTTATTTTAACGCCTGGCCGCATAAATAAAAACGTTTAAATAAAAGGTAAGAAAAGAGATCTTTTCTTGTGGACCCAAACCTAGTACTGACACTAGTGATCCTTATTCACAAATGAAGCTCCCATTGACTTAAATACAACTACTTTTGCATGTAAGTATTTAAAAAGTTTTTTCCCCCTTATTGTTTCAGTTACTTAGGTAGGAGCAGTTTCCCTGGATTTTCTCCTAAAATATGTATTTTTAAGAGATATAAACGTATATGACAATAGGAATATATTTAAAATCAATTGTCCCTTAAGCGTGTGCAAATGATTTTTGAAGTTAAATGATTATAACAAACATTCTGACAGTGAGAAAGATGAAAACTAGACAGTGAGTTACATAATGGCAGCTACAATCTCTTGCTGCATAGACAACAGAACATTTTTCCTCCAGAAGAAACAGTGAACAAACTTTTTTCATGCTTAACTGCATGTTCTGGAAAATACATCCATTTAGTGATGCTTAATGCTTTCACCTACTTTCAGTAGAGTCTGAGACAGTGAAGTCTGTATTTGAAGGCTGCATAAAATCTGAAATGAACTGAATTTTTTAGTGATGTAACTGTACAAATTGGTATGATACATTAGTATAATTGCTAAGTGAACAGCATATCTCAAAACAGGTTTGCAACAATCATCTTATTAGCTCAATAAATACCAGTGGTTGGTGCCACCTGACTGCAGACAGAGAGACTGATGCTAATGTATGCCCCTCCACCCTAGACTGTTTTCAACAAATATGGCAGTCGACAAGATTATTTTTCACTTATATTAGCCTCAATATTTTTTTTACAATGAAGACATAGTTATTTTCTAGCAATAATTACACTGTGATACCAGGCACAGATTTGAAATTCAAAGCAACAATGTTAATACAATATTAGAGTCACACAACTGAGTTTTCAGGGACAAGTCTAGTCCCTTTGAAGTCTATGGCTTCCAGTACAAGCTAAAGTTGATTTTACAGACCTAGTTCTGCCCCTTGTGTGTATGTATTGTGTTGCACCGTTGTTATATGAATCTATAAACCTATATGCATACAATTATCCATATATGAATATAATACAATCATTCTTCTACAATATGAAGTATATGGGCATCTATGACAGTAAAGATTATATAATTAATGAGAGAATTATAATACATTTTAACTAGGGAATAAACTCTCTCAGCTCCTTTACTGAACTGTGAGATCTTAATACTTTATCAACAGAGAAGCAGATTAAAAAAAAAAAGAGGTGGGTTTTTTAAGGAAAAAAGGATAAATGAAGAGCAAAATAAGTCTTAGATCCACCCTTACCAGCCATAAACCAACAAAATGAAGTTGGTACCAGGTACAATCAGTCGAAAGACAAGTAGGAGCCCTAAAATAAGGCTTATGTGATGCACAGATCTTGTGCTGATCTTCAGCCCAGTAGTGAATTTTGCCCATAAAGAACTACATCACAAAAGTTGTAAATCTAATTTTTATAAAGGTTTCTGAAATAAGATAACCTTCATGACATTTGCTAAGTAACTTCCACTTCTCCAAATAATTTTGCTAAATCAGTTTTGTCAAATGGCTAATGATCAGTTATCATTAGAGAAATTCTCTTTTTAAAAAATTATCATATTGCGCTTAACAGTTATAGAAAGATGAGACATTACCAAAAACAAAGAAACAAGCAAAAAAAATTCATTTAAAAATTGACAATTTTTTTTCCTGTAAAAGTACTTCTATCTTGTTCCTGGCTTACGTTTAAATGAAAAGAACAGGTCAGGGATAACAAAGTAATTTAAAGGATTTACACTGCAGTATGTAGCATTGCCCACAGCTACACCTTACAATCACCCAGTTCATATTTTAGGTCCTGACATGAGAGTTCATAGTATTTTACAATTCTATGTTCCATGTCAGTGGCTGACTGTGGAGTTGAATATCAGTCCTATTTAAATCTGCAAGAAAATAGCTGCAGGTGACATAACCTTTCATGTAGTACCACTGTGTACATATACAAATAATTGAGGCTCTTGACCCTGTCTACGTACATACAACTGTAAGTACAAACTTGACATTTTGATACTGCTTGTAGCCTTTCCCGTTGTTATTTTCTGTTTCAATAATCCATTGCAGGTAGAAAAATGAAAGAAGGAAGCATGAATGATTAATGCTGTCAAGCTAAAATAATGTATTTAGAAAAATCTATAAATCTGTTATTTGTGGCATTTTGAAACTGAACACGACACTCTTTGGTACTATTCAGCCTATTTTACAGCAGATAAATGTAAACGTTATTCAGCAACAATTGCTACATAACCCTTTGAACACCAGGTTTGACAGAGAAAGCTAAAGCAAAAGCAAACTTTCAGGCACAAAGGAATATTAAGCTTATACTGAATATTCATAAGTGGTTATTAATATTTATTTCATGTATACACAGGAGGCAAATACAACATGAATAAGATTTAACCCACTCCTTTTGTTCAGCCTCCCTGCCTTAACCTCACTGACCATGTCCACAAACCATCTTCATTATAACCTGCTGTCATATGTAATATTTTTCTGAGTAACACAGTGAACTCTTTGGTCAGGACTTGAGCTTCTTATATATATTTGGTAACATTCTATATATAATCTACATTTTGCAAAGATCATAACTTTTGGAGGGAAAGTTGCTCATCAGCCTCTTAACTTTTTATGCACATTTATTAAGAGTGGTACCTCAATAGACAATCTCAGATACTACCATAATTTGTTAGCAAACACTGATTGTTTTTTAAATGCTGACCACAGGATGCATGGGTACTTCAGAAATACTATGTTTGACAGCCCTCCCTGTGGAAACCTTGAGGCAGCAGGCTGCCTTTCACATTAGTCTAATTTTTATTTTATCACAGCAGCAGGATTTAAATTCCTACAGGGTCTCATTCAAAGCCCATTGATGGTAACAGGAGTCTTTTCAGCGACTTCAGTGAACTGTGGATCAGATCTGTACTCAGAGTCAGTGTATAGTTTCTTGTGAATGTGTCACTGCTGCATGTATGTGAAAGTAACTAATAGTGCAGCGCTTTTCTGGAGAGTACTGTGTTTAGAAAAATACTGCATTTTATAAGAGCAGTACTATGAGTGCAAGAACTAGAATTCTAGGTCTAGAGTATTTGAATTACGCCAGTCCCATAGGCAACACTACTACAATTTTCTCCTGCCCCCACAAATGGCAGAGTTAGGCAATCAACGAAAACATTAGTACATAAACAGCATAATCTCTTTTAAAGCACTAAGGGACCTTTCATGCTAACAAGACATTTCTTTGCTACGTCAACAAGTCTGTGAAACAAAGCCACATCTATCTGCTAAAAATGTCTTGAAGATTTTACATATGTCCGGGGCTACAGCAAGCCATTTAAAATACATCTTAATTAAATGAAGGTGATATTAGCCCAATTGTTTCACCTGATAAATCTGTAAAACCAAGACTATGTAGCTCAAATTTCAGAAGATCAGAAAACTAGTAATGCATGTACATTATCATGGTTGTTTTCAGAGTAAAAAAAAAAATTAGATCAAGAGCTATAATTTGAAGCAAATTTCATCTGAAATCACAGTAAGTGAACTGCTCTAGATGTTGCTGATTGCTAGATACCTAGAACACACTAAAAGTGCAACTTCACAAAGTTAATTTAATCAGTTAATTACATTTCAACAACATTGTTTGCTTACAATATTTTCAATTTCCCTTTATGGCCCCAGGGTGATGAGATTTCAGGCACACTGTAATTTTGAAAAAAAATTCTCTGCTTTACAGTTAATACATTGGATTTCACGTATGTAAGGAATTACCCTGCTGGTACTAAGAAAGATGATGATTGCTCTGTGGGATAAAGAAACAGTAGCGTAAGTCATGTCCTCAGTTCAGGAGCCTGAAGGAACAACCATCAGTGGATGACTTAAGTCATGCTGAAGTCAGTGGTCTTACCCAAACCATGACACCTACAACAACTGACAGGAAGCAAATGTCTTTGAAGTCCAAAACTGAAACAATTCTGCTGCAACCAAATATATTGAAATAAAAGTTTAGTTACTACTTTTTAAATTTAAGGCAAAAAAGATTATAAACAGAACTAATTATTTTCCTATATAAATAAATGTATGTGTTCTCTTTTTTAACGTTAGCTTGATTTTTTAAAATCAAAGCATGTTCCTTCAGAAAACATACTCATAATTACTTATGTCAGTTTCACTGACTTTAGTTTGAAAAGCAACATCATCTGTGCGTCTTGGGACAGACATAGGACAGGTTGTTATTTATATTGCTGTTAGCATGTTCATCTGTTATTTAGCTTCAGCTACCCCAGGACAGCAGGTGAAACCCAGAATAATAACTGTGCCATATATAAAAATGCAAGGCACAAAGACAAACAGATCCTATTCCAGTTTGTACTTGTATTCTCTTATCATACACCTGAAATGTAGAAATTTGCTTAAAGATGCTCACTTCATGCAGCCAATAGGGTTTAATAATTTAAAATTAACTAAACTCTTTCAGAACAAAATGTAATGGCTCTGTCAACCAAAGTGCAGAATGCTAATTTAGGATTTTAAATAATAATTCTGAATAAATGGAAATGTCATTAAAAAGATTTTTTTTATTTTAAGTGCATAAAGGGACACCTTGAATTAATATGAGCCATTAAAAATACTCCAGGAGCAAGCAAAGACTTACAAATGTCAAAACCTTGAATGAGCTAGAAAGAATTTAGCTCACAATTGAAATATTCTGCACTGTAAACACTAAAATGTTCTTACTGAAAATCCTGTAAAAGCCATGAAATTATATATATATATATATATATATCATGTCAAATAAGTACTAGGAGGACCCTACTCATTTACTAATTTTTTGAAAGTGAAGCCCCACTTCAGGAAAGTGAAAACAAACCAACTTGTTATTAAATGGTTCACACATCTTAATAAATAAATTTGCTCTCCCATCCATGAGTCCTTCATACTCCATTCCTCTCCCACCTCCCACTGCTCACACAGTTTTGGAACATTGGCATGCATCTTCATAGTAGAAAACTCTCGTTTTATGTTCCATTGATATTATCGGGGAGCTGGAATGACCACTGTAAGTTGGTTGACTAACATTTTCCATTACAAAGAATTCTTTCTGACTTTTTTAGAGAATCATTAATATCTCTATTATTGCTTGAAGCAGGACCTTGAAATGTGGTGGGGGTAAAAAGCCCTGCAGCTAGAGAAGTGAGTTTTCTTTGTCCCATGAAATTCATTGAGATTTTGAGGTATAAAATAAATATATAAGATATAAATATAACTTAGATAGGGCCACGATAAGGTGGGTGCATAATTGGCTGGATAACCGTAGTCAGAGAGTTGTTGTTAACGGTGCTAAATCCTGCTGGAAAGGGATAACAAGTGGAGTTCCGCAAGGGTCTGTTTTGGGACCCGTACTGTTCAATATCTTCATCAATGATGTAGATATTGGGATAGAGAGTACGCTTATTAAGTTTGCAGATGATACCAAACTGGGTGGGGTTGCAACTTCTTTGGAGGATAGGGACATAATTCAAAATGACCTTAGCAAGTTAGAGAAATGGTCAGAGGTAAACAGGATGAAGTTTAATAAAGAGAAATGCAAAGTGCTCCACTTAGGAAGGAACAATCAGTTCCATACATACAAGATGGGAAGCGACTGTCTAGGAAGGAGCATGGCGGAAAGGGATCTACGGGTCATAGTGGACCACAAGTTGAATATGAGTCAACAGTGCGATGCTGTTGCAAAAAAAGCAAATATGATTCTAGGTTGTATCAACAGGTGTGTTGTAAGCAAAACTCGTGAAGTCATTCTGCCACTCTACTCTGCACTAGTTAGGCCTCAGCTGGAGTACTGTGTCCAGTTCTGGGCGCCACATTTCAAGAAAGACGTGGAGAAATTGGAAAGGGTACAGAGAAGAGTGACAAGAATGATTAAAGGTTTAGAGAACATGACCTATGAAGCCAGGCTTCATGAACTGGGCTTGATTAGTTTGGAAAAAAGAAGATTAAGGGGGGACATGATAGCGGTTTTCAAATATCTAAAAGGGTGTCACAAGGAGGAAGGAGGAAATGTGTTCCTCTTGGTTACTGAGGACAGGACAAGTAGTAATGGGCTTAAGTTGCAGCAAGGGAGGTTTAGATTGGACATTAGGAAAAAATTCCTAACCGTTAGGGTGGTCAAATATTGGAATAAATTGCCAAGGGAGGTGGTGGAATCTCCCTCTCTGGAGATATTTAAGAACAGGTTAGATAGACATCTGTCAGGGATGGTGTAGACGGAGCTTGGTCCCGCCTTGAGGGCAGGGGGCTGGACTTGATGACCTCTCGAGGTCCCTTCCAGTCCTATTATTCTATGAAATACATTTCTGATTATAACTGCCTCTTCTCCTCTCCTCATCTCTCCTCTCCTTTTCTCTGCCTTGTGTGCCTCAGAAAATTTTGCTGCCAAAATAATAACTCAACATAAACATTGAAAAGGCCAGGCCTTAGAATGAATAACTTTTCAAAATGCAAAAGTGGAACACCAGCAATAGCCATGCACTCTCCTTGGCCCCACCTTTGCTCCATTCCATCTCCTGAGGACATACCACTGCTCCTCCTCTTCCACTGAGGCCACATACCCTCAAGGCTGGAAGCCAAAACCAGGCCATGGTAAGAGCCATCCAGGAAACCTAGGCTGCTGTGGGAAGCTCAGACCCTCCACTTGCCCAGTGAAAGGTATCAGAGTGCCCAAGAGTATCCTCTGACTAGTGTCCTGGCTCCCTGTGTGGGAAGGCGTGTGATCTGTAATGAGGAGGCCTACCTCAGTCCCTGTCCCTAAGAAAAGTCTGACACTGCTCAGGAACTTCAGCAGACATTGAGCAGTGCCAGAGGGAATCCAAGATAAATCCTGTCCTATAGTCATTCAGCCCAGGACTGAGACTTGAACGCTGCATTTCAGGACTGTCCCTCCCCGATTCAGGACAGGAGGTTATCCTAGCAATGTAGACCACTTCCAAAGCAGCAGCAGATGATGACACTAGAGAGCTGCCAGAATTCCACTCAAAATTTTGACCTAGGAGCCCTTTCCAGTGCCTCTGGGATAACAGTCTACACCCTGCGCTGTGTGTGTGTTTCTGAGGGCTGGATGTTTGTGTGTGTGGGGGGGGGGGGAGGGGGAAGGTTCTCACCATGCTCTGGTTGGCACTCCAAGCTGGGTGACCCAGCTCTGCCCCTTCTGCCTGAGACCCCATCCCTTCAGGAGAGTGGAGCCAGGCCCCTCCAACTTTTTCCAGAGTCCCAGAGAGGCTGTCGGCTCCTCTGACTTTGTATAATGAATTGAGGGCCCTAACTAACAAACTATAGGTAGAGTCATTCGCTCTCTTGTCCAATAACTATTCCAGTCATTAATGCAAGATTGAAAAACATCGACAGGCTACTTAACTTCAACAGTCAATACTCAAGATCCTGGTGGTTAGAATGCTTCCCAGGGAAGGAAGAGGCTTGAGTTCAAGTCCTTGTTCTAGCATGGGAATCTGAATCTGGATGTCCCTCATCCAAGATAAGTACCCTGGATATGGGAAGGGGAACATTGCCATGATTGTGTCTCTTTTGTAAAAGACATTTTAAATCCCTTATAAAACACTTTCATTTTGAAACTGTTGAAACAATTCATTTAGAGATTTTTTTGTTTGTTTGTTTAGCCCAAACCAATTCGACAACATTAACATGAATTTACAAAATGTTTCAGACAACCTAAATCTATAGTTTTGGATGAGAAACGTTTTAGCCAAAAAAAAAAAAAAAAGTCACCTGGAAATAATAAGTCTTTAATGACATGATCACAAATTAATTTCTCTATAAGAGCGAGACCTCACTCAATGCACATGATGGAGCACCTCTTTTAAATATAAGCTGTTATTCTAGATAGTCATTCATTATGTGCATATTGGGGGGGAAATGTCCTACTCTAAAAATAATAAACAGAATGCTCAGTTTACAATTTCAAAACAAGAGACCAAATCATGGTATCAATATTTAGGCAGAACTACTCGTTTTCAATGGAGACTTCTGCTCAAAAGTGGATGGTTTAATGTAGACCAAGACTTGAACTCTGAATGTATTAGCATCAGTTTGACAGTAGCATTCAGTACGTTTTTCTTATGTTTTTCTACACATTAAGATGGAGTTGCAGCCAGTTCTGATTTAAAATAGAGAAAACATAGATTTAAGATCAGATACGAACAAAAATCCCCCCAAAAGGGGACAATTAAGTGAACTGCAAATCTGATATCTTCTCATAGTTAATATTTTAGTCTGATTAGTTTGTAATACTATGTTCAAAAAATGTGATCGTGTATTTTCTGGCCAGGACAATTTTGATGGCCTCTTCCTCATTGTACTGGTCTAACTGCAAAGGCATAAAACACCCTTTTCAAAGTAGGCCAGTATCTGTGCCCCATAATTGTCATAAGCATAACTGAGCAAAGACTGAAAAGAAACCAGACAAGCTGCAAACATTCAATTTTGACTGTATTGGTACCCCTTATTTTAGTCATTTTCCTATATATCCTACCTAGACCCTGACCCTGCAGTTGGCAACATGCAAGAGGATTGCTGCACCCGAGCATACATTTATAGGGACTATTCCTGAAAATCAAGCTCTTACCATCTTCTTATTCCAAACCTATATTTTTGTAGGTTTGTCCTTTAAGCCTCCATACAAAATAGACACTAGAGTTCCTGGATACTGAGCCTTGTCATATAATAAGGAAAAAAAATGTGTAACTAATTCCTTTCATGGTAAGGGGAGAGCCATAAAATACAGTTTTTCCACCAGCACTCCTGGGAGTCACACCTCTACAATTACGCACCTTCTGTACCAGTGCACGGCAACACCATGTACAGTTATATTTAAGGCTGAAAGGTATAAGGTATCAGGAGAGCCACTGCAGAGTCAGTTTTACATTTTCTCTGGAAGCCAAATTGTTCCTGACCACTATTCTTGGAAAAAGACCACTTTTTTTTTTATTGTGGAGGTGTACATTGTGCCATGTATAAAGAATTCAGATATGGTAGTTATCTTGTTCATTCCAAAAGGGAAGAAGAATCAACAAGATTTCTATGGGACATTTAAAGTGAAAATTCAAGCCTACAGCCAGACCTCTATAGCCTGCTAAGTTGTTTTCATTCCGCTGGACTGAGTGACAGCATGAAACTAATGTGCTCATCTGGCCACATAAAACAATCACTGAAATCTGAAGATACACCCATGTAAGGGGAAAATATTAATAGGCCTATGATCTGTAAATTCTTATTGAACTTCAAAATGATAATAGAAATGGCTTAGCTGAAGCACCATGATGTTTAGGAGATACAGAGACTTGGTAATATCGAGAGTCTTCTAACACCATCAGAGGAGCCAGATTATGCATATCTGGAGGGGTAATTGAATATTGGGCAGGTGACTATTTTACTAATTAAAGATAGGTATCAAATGTAGAGATGGAGTGACTCAAATCCTCGATCGAAACACCCTTGAACTTTGAAGAAGTTCCAATCCAGGTCTGAAACATATAGCTTTCATCCGTCTCCAAAAGAACAAAAAAACCAAGCAGCAACTGAAGCATTCAGAGATGCACTTAAATAACTACCATATATACTTATTCATAAGCTGGGGTTTTTTGATAAAAAAGTGATGCATAAAAGAGCAGGAGTCATCTTATCATTGGGTGTACATTGTCAATTTAGATCAGGTTTGGCAAACGTCAATTCCTAGCCCATCAGAGTAAGCCACTGGCACACTGGGAGGTTTTCTGTACCTGGTGTGTCCGCAGGCACAGAGCCCCTCAACTTCCAATGACTGCAAATCTCCATTCCTGGCCAATGGGAGTTGTAGAAAGTGGCGTGGGGCTGCCACTCCTCTTGGCAAGGAATGATGAATTGCAGACACTGGGAGCTGCAGTCCTTCATGTCTGCATATGCTCCAGGTAAACAAAAAACTCAGTGCACCAACAGCTTACCCTAACGAGCCGGGAACCAAAGTTTACCAACCGCTGAAATATAGGGTTGGCTTATGAAAGGGTCATCGTGATTTGCCATTTCTATCTGTTCACTTTGAGGTGTCAGCTTATAAATGAACACACTAATTAATGAGTATATGTGGTACTTCTCCAATGTACCATCTCTACACAGTTATCAACATGAAATGGGAAGACACTAGCAATAAGAAATAAAGAGAAAGAGGATGAATGGAATTTCCCCCCTCATAATTTTGGGTAAGAACATGACGCAGCTCAAACATGTTCATAAACAACTAGTAAGGCTATATTTAATTATAGGTAAATAACAAATCTGAAAGGGTCTTTTAAGATGTCTACAGTTACCACATTTACTACAGTCTTATTTTCACACCGGTGTAGTAGCCATACATTTTGTTGCTATGTGCTGTTTCAAACCTACTCCTGTGTCTTTCTTATTTCCCTGAAGCTTTTTTCCCTTCAAGATTTTAAGCAATTGCTAGGTATTCCTAGAATTATATTAGTTGTGACTTAATCATCTTGCTATAAGCTCACTTCTCTCTGTACATCCAATTCTTCAATTCTGACTATGTGTCCCAAGTTACTGCAACATTCGGACCAGATTAACTGAAGAGTGGCGAGAGGAGCTAGGTGACAGACAGCAATTCTCAAGACTGTTTTATGTTTGGACTGTTTGTTTAAACGATGTGTGCTCAAGAAAAATGAAGAATCAACTTGTACTTCCTCAATAAAATGAGTAATATGTCTAAAATGTGGAGAAAAACAAGAGACAGATTCTATGCCAGGCTTCCAAGAACATTAAAAATAAACATTCCTTTCTAACACTTCTAGAGAGCTGCAATTCTGCACTCTCCAGACTGACTAAACACAATTCAAACTTCTGGATTCAGTGGATGCAATGACTACCCCTGTTTTCAGTTATAATCGAAATTCTCACCCTACTTAGAATCATAGAATATTAGAACTAGAAGGGACCTCAAGATGTCATCAAGTCAAGTCCCCTGCACTCACAGCAGGATGAAAGACCACATAGATCATCCATGATAGATGTTTATCTAACATGTTCTTAAATATCTCCAATGATGGAGATTCCACAACCTCTATATGCAATTTATTCCAGTGCTTAACCACTCTGACAGTTAGGAAGTTTTTCCTTATGTCCAACCTTAACCTCCCTTCCTGCAATTTAAGCCCACTGCTTCTTGTCCTATCATTAAGGAGAATAATTTTTCTCCCCCCTTGTAATGTCCCAACACGGTCTTCTCTCTTCCAGATTTAACAACCCAATTCTTTCCGTCTTCCTCATAAACCATGTTTTCTAGACCTTTAATCATTTTTTTGCTGCTCTTCTCTGGAACTTCTCCAATTTCTCCACATCTTTCCTAAAATGTGGTGCCCAGAACAGGACACAATACTCCAGTTGAAACCTAATCAGCACAGAGTAGAGTGGAAGAATTATTTCTCCTGTCTTAGGGTATGTCTACACTACAAAGTTAATTCGAACTAACGGACGTTAGTTCGAATTAACTTTCATAGGCGCTACACTAGCGCTCCGCTAGTTCGAACTTAATTCGAACTAGCGGAGCGCTTAGTTCGAACTAGGTAAACCTCATTGCACGAGGACTAAGTCTAGTTCGAACTTACTAGTTCGAATTAAGGGCTGTGTAGCCCCTTAATTCGAACTAGTGGGAAGCTAGCCCTCCCCAGCTTTCCCTGGTGGCCACTCTGGGCACCACCAGGGAAACTCGTATGCCCCCCTCCCAGCCCCGGACCCCTTAAAAGGGCACGGGCTGGCTACGGTGCCCGTGACAGGTGCAAGCCTGCCAGAACCCAGACAGCAGACTCTCCACCTGGCACAGCTCGAGCCAGCTACCCGATGCCCCCCAGTCCTCCCCCTTTTCCCGGGACCAGGCTGGCAGCTCCCGGGAGCCTCCCCTGGTCTACAAGAGGCAGGCACCCGCCTGGTACAGTGCAGACATTGTGGAACTCGTCCACGACCTCTGCACTAGGCACAGGAAAGTGGCCATCTAGGGCAGGAGAGCTGCCAGCCTGGCCACCCAGGAGCAGGTTTGCATGAAAGTCAAGATGGTCCAGTGAGACCCCCGACCCTGAGCCCTGAGCTTACAATGGCCGTCCTGGGTCAGACCAAAGGTCCATATAGCCCAGTAGCCTGTCTGCCGACAGTGGACAACACTAGGGACCCTGGAGGGGATGGACCAAAGACAGTGACCAAGCCATTTGTCTCGTGCCATCCCTCTCCAGCCTTCCACAAACTTTGGCCAGGGACACCATTCCCCTGGCTAATACCACTCCATGGACCCAACCTCCATGACTTTCTCTAAGTTCCCTTTATACTCTGTTCTAGTTCTAGCCTTCACAGCCTCCTGCAGCAAGGAGTTCCACAGGTTGACTATTTGCTTTCTGAAGAACAACTTTCTGTTATTAGTTTGAAGCCTGCTACCCATTCCTTTCCTTTGGTGTCCTCTAGTTCTTTTATTATGGGAACTATTGAAGAACTTTTCTGTATGCACCCTCTCCACACCACTCATACTTTTAGAGACCTCTATTATATCCCCCCTCCGTCTCCTCTTTTCTAAGCTGAAAAGTCCCAGTCTCTTTAGCCTCTCTTCATATGGGACCTGTTCCAAACCCCTCATCATTGTAGTTGCCTTCCCCTCTCCCACCCTTTCTCGTCCCCTCTCCCACCTCCTTTTCCCAGTCTCCCCCAGTTTTGTTCAATAAAGAGAGATTCTATTTTTGACCACACATTTTCTTTATTTTGTACATCAGGAAGGGGGGCTAGGGAAGGGTAAATGGAAGGAGTTGAGGGAGGAATGGGGTACAAGCCCCCGATGGGGAGGACTGGGCTGGCTCTGCGGGCTTCTGAGGGTGGAAGCTCTCCTGCAGCCCCCCAATTGCCCTCTCTCCCCAGATGGCAGCCTGCAGCAAGTGCAGCCGGGCTGATGGCCAAGTGTTGTGATGTGCCAAGTGTGGGTACTCCGGGCACTTCAAGCCAGGACTGCTTTGCAAGCGGGGCACCCCTGAGAACTGTCTGTCTGGGGTGGGGGTCGGGACCCTTTAAGCACAGCCCTCGGCTAGCCTGAGACAGCAGCTCCACGCTGATGCATCTGATGCTCTGCCGGCACTGCTTCCGGCCATCCTTAACCTCGGTTCAGGGTCCACTTTGTGTGGACATGCTAGTTCGAATTAGCAAAACGCTAATTCGATCTAGTTTTTAAGTCTAGCTGCGCTAATTCGAATTAGCTTAGTTGGAATTAACTAATTCGAACTAAGTTAGTTCGAATTAGCGCTGTAGTGTAGTTATACCCTTATTTACAATACTCCTGTTAATGCATCCCAGAATGATGTTTGCTTCTTTTGCAGCAGTGTCACACCATTGATTCATATTTAGCTTGTGGTTCACTATGTTCCCTAGATCTCTTTCTGTAGTACTCCTTCCTAGACAGTCAGTTTCCATTCTGTATGTGTGAAACTGATTGTTCCTTCCTAGGTGGGGTACTTTGCATCTGTCCTTACTGAATTTAAACCTGTTTACTTCAGACCATTTCTCCAATTTGTCTGGATCATTTTGAATTATAACCCTACTCTCCAAAGCACTTGCAACCCCTCCCAGCTGGAGATCATCCACAAACTTTATGACCGCACTCTCTACGTCATTATCTAAATTGTTGATGGAGATATTAACCAGAACCGGTCCAAAACCTGATCCCTGCAGAACCCCACTTGTTATTCCTTTCCAGCATGACTGTGAACCATTGACCACTACTCTCTTAGTATGAGAATGGTTATTCAACCTGTTATGCACCCATGTTACATCAAATGCTTTACTTAAGTTTAGGTATACCATGTCTACTGTTTCTCCCTGATCCACAAGGCTTATTAACCTAAAAAAGAAAGCTATCAGATTGATTTGACATGGGTTTTTCTTTACAAATCCATGCTTTACAAATTAAGCTGACTGGTCTGTAGTTGCCTGTTTTGAACTTATTACCATTTCTTTATTTCCCTTTTCATAGATGGGCACTATATTTGCCCTTTTCAAGTCTTCTGGAATCTTTTCCATCTTCCATGAATTTTCAAAGATGATAGCTAATGGCTCAGATACCTCCTCTATCAGCTACTTGAGTAATCTAGGATGCATTTCATCAGGCCCTGGAGACTTGAAGACTTCTAACTTTTCTAAGTATTTTTAACTTTTTCTTTACCTATTTTAACTTTTGAACCTACCTCCTTATCTCCAGCATTCACTATTGTAGGCATTCAATCATCACCAACCATTTCGGTGAAAACCAAAACAAATAAGTTATTAAGCACCTCCGCCGTTTCCAAATTTTCTGTTGTTGGTATTGTAGAACACTGATACCTAACTACATACACATTAGACAACATTGTACCATCTTTTTTATGTCTACCCACACACTTCTAGCTGAGAAGAATGCAGCATCCTCCTGGAGTTCTAATCAACCCATGAATAGGACTCAGATGACCTTCTAGAATCTGAGACCTCAAAGGGGAATTCAGTCATTGTTATAATGTTCCTTCAATGTTGATCCCTGTTTTGCTGAAACATGAAGGCTCTATCATGTAATTATTGGATAAATGGACCCTTTTTTTGGTATCTCTGAGCATTTATCTACACTGCACTCGTAGCTTGAAATAAAGTATGTAATTTGAGCTATGTAAATTGCGTACCTTATTTTGAGTCAATTTTGAAATAGCTTATTTTGAAATTTGGTGCTGACTACACAGCACTTATTTCAAAATACATTGCTATTGCAAAATGTTCCTTACTCCTCATGGAATGAGGTTTACAGGGGCGTTGGAATAATGAGCCCATTATATTATTTTGAAATAATGGGCACTTTCAAAAGACTCAGAATAGCTATTTTGGGATACCTCTGGTATCCCAAAATAGTGCTGCAGTGTAGACATAGCTGATGGTCCTCCAGAATAGTATTGCCAGTAATATACTTTGGTCCTTTCAAACATCCTTCCCATTCGGAGATCAGGAGGAAAACTAAGGAAGCACATCACCATTGCCAATACATTTTATTTCCTAGACTTAGTATTCAAAAGATGTAGGGATGGCATATCCAGTGAAGCATTCTATAAAAGCCAGTGATGTACAGTAGTGGTCTCCACAGCTACAGGAATGTGAAACTCATCTGAAACAGGCCATCTTAACAATGTGAAGGACTGATCATAAAAATGTTGCCTCTTTGTAAAACTAGCTTCTATGATAAAATTAGCCTTACTCTACCTCTACCAAGATTTTAATAAATAATTAATTACAGACAAAGGTGTACCATGATTATTGTTAGAAGCAGCGTGCAAAAAAATGTTGACTGAGATAAATAATGAAAAATGAAATAATTTTTAAGGCTCATCTTCATTTTATATCATATAGATTCCATTCAAGGTTCCATTACACACAAAACCATAGCAGTATCAGATCTTAGGTTCCTAATATTATGTACGTCCTATATATAATCACAAATGATTTTTTCTTTGTTTTATCACATTTTACTCATTGACCTCTGCAAACCTTTTTGGAGAGAAATGAAATCTACTCTAGCAGCTTTGATATTGATTCATATGATATGTGAATAAGAATGGTATACTTTTATATATCCACTCTGAATGAATATTATGAAACTTATGCAATATTTACTAACTGTGATGCATTAACAACAAATCACCTCTTTTCCATTAAATATTTTTGTAAAAGATATTTTAATAAAATATTTCAGCTTGCAATTTAATTACAACAAGTGATTAAAACTTGGAGGATAATCATTTTTGGCAAAAAGTCAGTTTTCGTTAAAAATCTAAGATGGAAAAAAGATGCATATTATGACCATAATACTGTTAGTAATTAAGATAAATGCATCAATTATTAAAGATGCAAACATGTCAAGCAAGCATAACTAATTATTTGAGCATGTTAACAGTTGTTTAATGTTAACAAGCAGTGAATTATTAAAGACCCCATGTGTCACATTTTGGACTGCATAAAATATAATGTTTGGAAGGGTTTATGATTTTTAGGGATTGCTTAGTTCTTTTCAGTAAGATAAGCAATAAAGATAACTTGCATTTAAACTGTATTTCTAAAATAATTACCTGTAATCATGTAATGAAATGTTATATTTTGCAGTTTATAAAGATTTCATAATACAGTTAAAATGACCAATGTGCTACATGCAGTAAAATAAATATGTAGGAAATTTCAAATATTTCTGTGTAAGTTCTTTATAAAAAGAAAGATACAGTAATAGAGAGGTTTAAACTATAAAAAGTAGTGACAAAAGAAAGATGAAAGAATATGTTTTATGTGCGAAGCTGTTGAACCTATAGCTGTTTTTATGTATATCAAATTTTTATGTAACATTCAGATACAGACCTTCTAAATGACAGCATGCTCTCACATACTGTAATCAAGATGTCAATTAAAACACTTGCATAAATCATACTCATAGTAGTAGCTTTTACTGTCAAATGGCAACGGCCTATTCCAAATACCAATGAATCACATCCACTTTGCTTTGCCAGTGAAGTGAGTTTGTTCATTCTCGTCCTAGTCCTTAATGCAGTTGTCCACATAATGAGACTATTTATGGCTGTGGCCTCTTTGAATCATGCAAGGACCCATAAACTACCATGGTCTGAGAAATGCACTAGCCACAGAAAATTGTCCTTGCCAAGAATAAAGCACCTTATACTTTAACTTTCCCACTCCCCTTATCTATATTTCCACATAAGAATCCCCAAAATAGGAAGCTTTCTGTATTGTGGTGGCATGTTTGTGCATGCTCAGTTAGCATGATACTGTACCTCATGTTTTATAGAAACTGCAACACAGAGAGTCAACCTCTGGATGGGACATGATACACACTCTCTCCTGAGATGAACTGGGACATGTCAATTCACCAAAACATCACATCAGTGTTTTCATATTCTTTACTCTTAAGTTAGAAAAAGCCCAGATCCTAAAGTGTCATGGTGATACAAATGAAAGATTTTCATAAGTTTTGTGTTGACTTTCATAAGGGACATAAAAAAACTGAAAATGTGCTTCTCTATTCCTAGTACAGTTACATGGCTAAACACAAAATTTTAGAGAAACCATAGAGATAAAAGGCTGTTTCCAAATAAAACTGCATGGATATAAAAGAGAATTTATAGATCCCGGTAAAAACAGAGTTAAAGAGTTTCTCTCATTTTCCTTATTTTCATTCCTTCTTTTGAGATCACCATCAGATCACTTACAGATAGCATCAAAGTGGATTTGCCCTGCTGTCTATTAACACCTGATAGTGAAACAGCAACATCTGATACTTGGAAAATATAAGGCAGAACCTCTTTAATCCAGCACTTTCTGGTCCAGCAACATCTGTAGTCTGGCCTGATTTTAGTTACCCCAATGTCCACTTTTCATGGATGTGGCCAAATTTCTTGAAGTCCCATAAAGTTTGTTTACAGTTACCAGGCTTGGCTCTCAGTATTCTGTGCTGTTATTTAGCTCTATTTTACCCGTAAACATCTTCCAGTATCCCAGTAAGCAGCTGACGTGTTGGTAATGCAGCTAAAAAATATCGACCTCCTGTGGTCTGGCAAATTCTCTGGTTCAGCACCAGTCAGACCCCCAGGGTGTTGGACTAGAGAGGTTCAACCTGTATCTTAAAGCTAGAGTTGCACAAACTTTTCATCAAGAAACCTGAAAATATAAATAAAATGATTGGCTGTGGGCTCTTAGGCAGATATGAAACTAAAATTATTTCAAGTGAAAAAGAAATAGTTTGAGTCACAGAATCTCATAGTGAAAGAAGAAGCAAAACCATTTGCCATCTTAGTTTTGCCGTCTGTGCAGGCAGGAGCCCATTAATGAAATGCAAAGGAAAGGCCACAGATAAGAGTCACATGATCAGCAATTTGAGACTCCAAGCACATAGGGCCAGCTTTTAAAAAGTATTTAGGTGCTTAAATCCCAAACTCTTTTATAAATGGCCCTTAGATATCAGTATATATATCTACTAGCATTATGGACAGACAGGCTATACCTACCTAAATGGAGGAGGCAGTCATAATACTACTGGCAGTTTGTTTCTCACAGAGAAGAGATGCACTTACCTGAGCTCTGTAACTAGCTTTCAAAAGCCTTCTCTCACAGAATATTTTGATCTACATTTACACTCAGGGGATCACATGGTTTGACTGGCTTGTGAGGCAGCCAGGGAAAGGACAAGGAAATGTTTGTTTCTTTTTTGTCTTTGGCAGCACATTCAGCATGAACTCATGATTATTTGTAAAGCTCTTGCAGATCTTCACATGAAAGTCCCAGGGACACAGAGTAACATTTGTTATGCTCTGTTTTCTCATGAAAACTATCTGATATTAAATACATTCCCATATCAGATAGCTGCTGTACTGAAATGGAATTGGAATTTATGAATCCCAGGCATCAAGGAAACACAAGGAATAACAAACAACAATAACAAATTTACAAAAAAGTTAGAAGAGCAGCACCAGAAGCTCATGGTATACCTGGAATTTCACAGATTTTAAGAGGGCAAGAATGTCTCATGCTGATGATTAAGGGTATGTCTATACTATGCTCTTATTTATTTCAAAATAAAAACTCTCGAAATAACTATTTTGAAATAGCACATCCACACTACAGGGAAGCCTCAAAATTAGTCCAAGGCAGGCTCCCTTAATGTGGATGTGATAGCTTGATTTAGAGCCCCAGGAAACACTGGGGAGTAATTACTTTGAATGACTCTAGGGAGTAGTTATTTCGAAAGAACAGGAGCTGAGCATCTACACTAACACTATTTCGAAATAGCAATTAGGTGTTATTCCTCTTAGAATGAGGGGTCATTATTTCAAAACAACAAGCTGGTTATTTCAAAACAATTTCAAAGTAATGGGCTTGCTGTGATGATGCTCACATTGTTATTTTAAAATAACTCTGTAGTGTAGACATGCCCTTACAGTTTTCAAACACAAAGGAAGTTTGAGGAATTCAGTCAAAGCATGCTTCATTTTAGTCTATATTATTTAGTATCCCCCCCATTTTTCTTCCAGCTTCTAGGTGACCTCCCTCTTATGACAAGGTCTCCCCATTATGACAGTGAGCTCTGATGATAATGTAGGTAACATTCAGACTGAGACCAAGTGCTGCAGAAAGCTATATTTCACTTCTGACCTTCAGCTCCCCCTCCAGTGCAATGCACACGTTAGATTTCCTTTCACTCAGGGCAAAACTAGTGAAACAATGCCAGGTGAAATAACTGACATTTCTTTAGCTAGGCTCCAAAAATGAGAAAAATATCTTGTCCAATTTCACTGTAGGTGTGAAAAAAAATCTCCTTAGGTCTCATTATATATTTAGATAAATATCTAATAGAGACAAGGAGATCTGGTTGAGCTCTAGCTAGATTCACAGACATTTTAGAACTTTTCAGTATGCTCTGTTTATACAGAGTTTGGGGGAAATTCCCCACAAAATGACTTTTTGTCTTTCACTGAGAAGCTAAAAATAACTACCCTTTTAAGATGCTCCAAAAGGTTCTACTTCAGAGAAGTCCTAAAGTGTTCTAAAATCTATGTTGTGGGTTCTCTAATTTCTAATATCAACTGCTGAATTACAGAGTAGTTCTGGCATAACTCCAACGTATTCTTTTATGTGTCAGGCCTGAATCTCTTCATATGTTAGGCGAGAGCTACATGTACAGTAGTTTCTTTACTTCCAAGGCGTTTTTACCATCTGTTTCTATTATGAGAGTTTATGGCACAGAATACCTCAGACATTACACAGTATCTGTTTCTTTTCTGTGCTGCAGTTATAGTACTCTAGTGCTTTATGAACAGAATAATAAAACATAGCACCTTCTTAATTCCTCCTCTCCATTTTTTCTTAATGCAGTGCAGAAATTGAAGGACTTTTACAGTTCACATTATTAAGTTGAGAGGTGATTTGAAAGAAAATTAGGAAATTATCAGGAAATGTAAATGTGACTACAAGGCAGCTTTTTAAAATCCTTTAAGGATATCATGATTCAGAAGGTTTTCATGTTGTTTCTCTCTTGTCCCTTGGAATGTAGAATTTAGGTTATATGAAACTTGCCTCTTTGGAGGTAGAAGGATGTGAAATTCAGAGATCCCCCCCCCCCCCCACACACACACACATTTACATAAAAAACCTTGTACCAAAGTAGACATTCCACAAGGCTTTTGCTCACTGGACTTTCATGAACAATTTTTTACAGTTTCTCACACACATAAAACACAAGCATTTCATACTTGAAGTAGCATGGCCTCAATACACTGAAATCCCATCCAATACAAATTTTAAACACCTTCTTTATTCAGAGAGGAATTGTTCTGCTAAGAACTTCAGAAAGCCATTTTGTGACTTGAATAATTATTATTTGCATTCAGCAAAGTCTTCAGTTTAAATTGAATTTACATGTTTGCAGTCATCATCATTGCCTATGTACAAGGTATGAATGGTGTGACGCTGTTACTCGCATCTTAAAAAAGAAGATCACAACAACAAATGAATGCAGGCTTATGAACATGTATGGATTTGGCAAAGAAATCAGATCCAGACACAAAGAAATATTTGCCCACGGCTGGGTAGATCACATGGTGACCATCTGGAATGTACATCAAATCTTCAACGGAATACAAGGGACCACACTTCCGCACTACTCTCAACAATAAATTAATATCCGTGCTGTAAGTACCGCAAGAAAATGGTGATAAAGAAGAAAAAAGCCATCTCTCACATACTCCAATTGCACTCCATTTCCTGGTGTTTCTTCACTCCCCCATCCATTTATATAAACATTATATGTGAAACATGAGCAATAAAAGATAAATGGCAATTAGAGCCCAAATCCAGCATTAAGACAGGAGGCAAAAAAGAAGGGAAACTTTGGTCCTTGTGGCCTTTTCGTGTTCCATTTTTTAAATGTTCTTCTGACCTTGATTAGACCTGCACATTTTCATGTGAAGTCTTTAGATGAATCTTATATATAGGAAAATATGGTTATTACTGAATTCAGAGGCATGCAGAGGCGCACAATTATTTTGCCACTGGAATTTTATCCAGTTTCCTTATCACATGGACAGCACATATTTGTGACCTTCGCTTTGTTAATAAAGTTTCAACCCCCTTTTCCAGGCCCATTCCTACCAACAAACAAGCAAACAAACACACAAACAACTTATTCAGTAATAAAGCACAATGTTATTTGTAAAGATGCTCTTGCAGCATGAGAACTGCTGATTGCCTGGTGAATATGATTACCATTCATGGAAGTATCATCTTCTTATGGTGGAACTGTAGCTCACACCTGCGACTGTCCTGCAGTTGTTCTGAAGGACTCTCATGCCTGGTTTATTTCCAGCCCACATCTTCCCAGTGCAAACTGGACCAGATTTTCAAGAGTATGCAGAACCCAACAATTAGCACTGATCCTGATGGCCAGATGGCCCAACAATGAAAACAAATTCCTAAATGCAGAGCTCTGATAAACAGAGATTGGACTAAGAGGACCAGCTGATACCATAGTAAGCTCTAGTCTTAAAAAGCTTGAGTAACATACTCAAAATATTTTGTTTAATGTGTCTAAACAATAAACAAAATATAATATTTATTCTACCATTCCTCAAGTTAGAAAGAAAAGCAAATGGACTCCAGTTCACCCATGTCTACCAATATGTACCAGAACTGTAGTTCTCATAGCATCTTGGGGTATGTCTACACTACAACGTTAATTCAAACTACCTTAGTTCGAATTAGTTAATTCGAACTAAGCTAATTCGAACTAACGGATCCAGACTAAAAAACTAGTTCGAATTAGCGTTTTGCTAATTCAAACTAGCATGTCCACATTAAGTGGACCCTGAACCGGGTTTAAGGATGGCTGGAAGCAGTGCCGGCAGGGCATCAGAGAAGAACTTAGAGTGTGGAGATGCTTTCTCAGGCTAGCCGAGGGCTGTGCTTAAAGGGTCCCGACCTCCACCCCAGACAGACAGTTCTCACGGGTGCCCCGCTTACAAAGCAGTCCTGGTTTGGATTGCCCGGACTACCCACACTGGGCACATCACACCACTCGGCCATCAGCCCGGCTGCACTTGCCGCAGGCTGCCATCTGGGGAGAGGAGGCAATTGAGGGGCTGCAGGAGAGCTTCCACCCCCAGAAACCCCCAGAGCCAGCCCAGTCCTCCCCATCGGGGGCTCGTGCCCCTTTCCTCCCTCACCTCCTTCCACTTACCCTCCCTAGCCCCTCTTCTTGATGTACAAAATAAAGGACAATTGTGTTCAAAAATGGAATCTGTCTTTATTGAACAAAACTGGGGGAGACTGGGAAAAGGATGTGGGAGAGGGGAAGAGAGAGGCTGGCAGAGGGGAGGGCAACTAAAATGATCAGGGGTTGGGAACAGGTCCCATATGAAGAGAGGCTAAAGAGACTGGGACTTTTCAGCTTAGAAAAGAGGAGATGTAGGAGGGACAGGATAGAGGTCTCTAAAAGCATGAGTGGGGTGGAGAGGGTGCATATAGAAAAGTTCTTATTAGTTCCCATAAAGAAGGACTAGAGGACACCAAAGGAAAGGAATGGGTAGCAGGCTTCAAACTAGTAACAGAAAGTTGTTCTTTACAAAGCAAAGAGTCAACCTGTGGAACTCCTTGCTGAGGAGGCTGTGAAGGCTACAACTAGAACAGAGTTTAAAGGGAAGTGAGATAAAGTCATGGAGGCTGGGTCCATGGAGTGGTATTAGCCAGGGGATAGAAGTGGTGTCCCTGCCCAAGGTTTGTGGAAGGCTGGAGAAGGATGGCACGAGACAAATGGCTTGGTCACTGTCTTCAGTCCATCCCCTCCAGGGTACCTAGTGTTGGCCGCTGTCAGCAGACAGGCTACTGGGCTATATGGACCTTTGGTCTGACCCAGGACGGCCATTGTAAGCTCAGGGCTCAGGTTCGGGGGTCTCACTGGACCCCCTTGATTCTCTTGCACACCTGCTCCTGGGTGGCCAGGCTGGCAGCTCTCCTGCCCTAGACGGCCACTTTCCTGTGTCTAGTGCGGAGATCGTGGACGAGGTCCATGATGTCTGCACTAGCCCAGGCGCGTGCCCGCCTCTTGCAGTCCCGGGCAAGCTCCCAGGAGCCGCCAGCCTGGTCCCAGGAAGAAGGGGAGGGCTGGGGGGCATCGGGTGCATGGCTCGATCCGTGCCAGGTGCAGGGTCTGCTGGCTGGGTGCTGGCAGGCTTGCACCTGGCACGGGCACCGTAGCCAGCCCGTGCCCCTTTAAGGGGTCCGGGGCTGGGAGGGGGGCAGAAGAGCTTTCCTGGTGTTGGCCAGAGTTGCCACCAGGGAAACGTGGGGAGGGCTAGCCTCCCACTAGTTCGAATTAAGGGGCTACACACTCCTTAATTCGAACTAGCTAGTTCGAACTAGGCTTAATCCTCGTAAAATGAGGTTTTCCTAGTTCGAACTAAGCGTTCCGTTAGTTCGAATTAAATTTGAACTAATGGAGCGCTAGTGTAGCGCCTATGAAAGTTAGTTCGAACTAACGTCCATTAGTTCGGACTAACTTTTTAGTGTAGACATACCCTTGCACTTATGATATGCCAATATGGAGGGCTTTGCTTTTCACCAAGTGGAACGGGGTAATGCATCTATTAACACATCTGTTTGGAAATATAGATATTTCATTCTTTATCCATTCCAGCTGAAAATGAAAAAATTGGCCCCAGAAATTGGCCCACTAAGGATATCAGAATTTTTTTTTTAACCATCAGGAAAGACTCAATTCGGACAGAAAGGTGTGATGGAAAATAAAAGGGGTGCTGAATCTCTTTATTCATCAAATAAAATTTTCATAGACTATGTTTTAATTTACTGTTGTCAGATGTAATATTCCCATCATCTGTGATTCTCCTTAATCCATTATTAACGGGCAGTTACAAATTCCTATAGATCTGTCATTTTCCTTACACTGAAAAATGTTGTCAGAGAACAGATTTAAAAAACTAACCGAAATACAGGTTAAACATACTCTGTAAGTTTAATCTGTAGCTTAGGTTTAAAAAAATGGCTCTGGCATCCCATTCAGATCAATACATTATTTCAGTAATAGAAATACTAATGTCCTTAAATCCATAATTTTTCTGCAAATCACAAAAAACCCGCCCTCACACCTTTCCTTATCATCTGATCTAGTTGTGTGTCAGGGAAACTTCATTCTCTCATTTTTCTTTTTTTTCTGAGGCCCAAGGAAATGCTTATTGGCACTGTACTTTACATCTTAGCCAATGGAAAGCAATGTTTCACCATTTATTGGCTCTTGACATGATTTTATATAAACTGTTTCAAAGAGAAAAGATTAACATATGTTTTATGAACTCCCCTAAAGTACAAATAAAAGGCATCCAAGGTTCAAAGAGTTAAATTAACCAACTGTTTCCCTCTCGCCAATAAATCCCCCGCCCTAAGCCCCTATTCTCTCTCAGGGCTATACTTGATTTATGGTGTGATCCATCCCTGTTGGGAGTTGACAGTCACTTTCATTTTCTTGTATTTTTTTTTCTCTCTGACTGCCAAGGTCACAAGAGAGAGGGCCCTCCAAGTTTTTTGCATTCGTCCTCCTTCACCCTTCCACTGGGTTGGCCTCATGAATCATTCCGTCTTCACATTGAACTCCTGATGCTTCTCTTCCACCAAACTGCCCGACTTCCACAATTTTTCTTCATTCTCACTAACAATTTGGTAATGAAATATTGATTTTTAGTTAGATTCAAATAGATGTTATTAAGTTTGCATTGATAAATCGTTCCCTTTCTCAGGCTGGAAGTACCTCAGTCAAATTCTAACTGCGCTTTCATACCTGGTGATGTATTAATTTGACATATTTGTCACCCAAGCTGCATGGCTCAGAGTTAGAGGAGGGCATCTATCCTAATTGCTGCTATTTGCCAGAGAAGGTGTAATTCTAGCAGATTTGTTCCAAGGATTTCAGCCCTAAAACGAGGGCTTGGTTTATATTTTTCTGTGGGATTTTTATTTAAAAAAAAATGTTTCTCCTGTTCATTGACTGTCAAAAAAGGAATGGCCAGTTAATTTAAATGCATGTCAGTGAGTTTTGCTAATTGAAATGTATAACATAGCAGCTCAAATTAATATAGAGTTAAGACAGAAAGGCATGTTTTTTTTATTATTCTGTTTGTAAAAGATTGCCTCTAACAGGAGCTGTGGTTCTTCAACACTTTTAAAAATATTGTCCTGAAAGGCTCAGTAAAATTACCCTTCTGAGTCAGAGTTGAGTGGTAGAGCAATGTAAGGAAATATACACTATGTCTGCTTTGCATCAGATTTGACTCACAGACAGAGTATTTCAGGTTTCCAGCCCTCAGCCGTTTGTGATCACAGACGTATATACAGAAGTAAAAACAAAACAAAACGAAAGATTCTGATGTTTTATTAAGGACAAAAGCTGCCCACTCCGACATACCTAAACTTTATTCTGACTACTGTATTGCTTTCCAAACATCTAATTTTGAATCTCTAGTTGCATTTACACTTGGTTAACAATAGCAGCACAACTTTTTTTGTTGTTAGGTCAAAGTTCAAAGAAAAGATTATTCCTCAGCTTAAAACCAATGGAGACTGAAAAAGATACATGGATCAGGATTAGAATTGTATCTTTGATGTAACAATGAGTTTCAAATTATGCTCTGACCCAGTTACAAGTTTAATTTGGTGCTATAGCTGCATCCTTTGGACTGCAACCCGATCTCTCTTTTTTTGGATGTGATTTTGCACCTGTAATAGCTATGACATCAGTTAAATATCTGCTTCAGTAATATTTGTAAGTGGAATGTTTTAAACGTACCCCACAATGCACTGAAGTTGGAAGACATGAAAGCATGATTTTGTTCTTACAATAGAGGCCACCTCTGAAAATGAAGTCCCAAAAGAATATAACAGTAGCCACTAGAGTTGTTTGATACACTACCTCCTCTCTGGTAACAAGAGTTAGTGTTCTTTGGCATTCTGACCCATTTCCAGAGATGGGGCCTGATTATGATTTTGAGGCACTATGCGAAGTCAAGCATGAAAGTCCCCATACTATAAAAATGAGCTTATTATTTTTAATGAAAGGACATTGAATAGATAAATACAAAAGCTTTACGTTCTCACAGGAAAATGAGAGGATTTTTTTACACCATGAATAAGAAAAATTATCCTTCTTTTTGCATGAATAAAGAAAAAAATGTTATTAATTGTGTTTGGGAAATACAACATTTATCCAGACTACATATAATTCTCACTGTGAAACAATAAATTGCCATACTATGAAAATGCAGTGAAGGTTCCCATCACTGACGGAGGGAAGCCAACACAAATCTATCCTCCTCAAGAGCTTCTCAACCCAATCATGTGGTTCTCAGGTGGTTTCTCTAGCCCCATCAAGGGCAGTATACAAAACAGGAAGTGATATGCACATTAAAACACACAATTATATATATGTACAGATCAAAAGAAGAAAGAAAAAACTAATACTTAAGCAAATAAAGAAAAACAGGAGGGAAGACACTATGCAACTGAACATGCTGAATCAAACAAAAGATGAGGACTTCCAACTATTACCAGCCATGGGGACGCTATACATGACATCACTCTAGAATGAATCCCATACAAGTATGACAGGATTACTTCACAACACTGCCATCTTTGACCTTACATTTCCCCAATTTTATTTAAATAAGCTTTGAAAGCACAATCAGAATTTTACCAGTAGCAGTTGGCCAAAAAAACAACCAACTAACCAAAAAAAAAAAAAGCAAAAACAAAAACAAAAACAAAAAAAACAATCAGCACTGCCTTAGGAGACTGATGATAGGCTTACTCATAAAAATACGAATTTTGCAAGCACAATTATTGTTTCTGTCAGCCCTGGCCTTCTGCCTGCCCATAATAAACAACCAGTGAAGGGTACGGATAGAGTAAGGGTATTTGCATAGCCACATGTGTATATTTGTCATAATTGACCAAAACAGTTTATATTTAGAGATAATTAACTTTTTGCATATCTATTTATCAACTGATTTTGAGAAAATTTGAAATTGAGTAATTTTTTTCTCTTTTTTTAGAGGCCTCTTATAAAGCAAGGCCTTAAGTTGTAGCTTAATTAGCTTATGCATTTTTCTAGCATTGACCAGAGACAAGGGCCAGGAAATAAAGTCCAATTTCTTATTGTGATGGGGTTAACATCCATCTTTCATGAGCATCCCTTCTGGTTGCATGTGTCTGCATCTGGCATCCTCTGGTGAATTCCTTTTAGTGGTTCCCTGGCAGTTTCTGTAACTCCACCTGAGGCTTAGTCTTTTAAGTAATCTCAGCCCTTGTGTGGCAGTATAGCTCCATGGTTTCCCCCTGGGAGACACTGTTTTCTTAGGGCCCTCCAAATGCTTAGTCCCTGAAGCAAGCCAGGAGCTCCTTCAATGTTCTCCAAGCACCTACTTGATAATTGTCCTTAGCTTAGTTCGAGCAGCCAGCCAGTAGCCTCTCACTTCCACAGTCCCTACCCCTACTTAGCAGCTGCTTTTGTGCTACAGTTTCTTCAGGCAGCTGAGCATGTAGTTCTTCTCCTTCAGCTTGTCCCTGACTGGCTGCTTCCCAGGCAGCTGCTATAGCCTACTTGGAGGACCTCTCCACTGCTCCCTTCCTGGGATGGGTGTGACAGTGCTCTCAGATCTCCAGCAGGGGGACTTTGGACTTAGTACAGGACTATGTAGCACTTTAAAGACTAACAAGATGGTTTATTCGATGATGAGCTTTCGTGGGCCAGACCCACTTCCTCAGATCAAATAGTGGAAGAAAATAGTCACAACCATATATACCAAAGGATACAATTTAAAAAAATGAACACACATGAAAAGGACAAATCACATTTCAGAACAGAGGGGGGATAAAGGGGAGGGGGGGAAAGGAAGGTAAATGCCTGTGAGTTAATGATATTAGAGGTGGGGAAGGGGAGATGACTGTGAGTTAATGGTATTAGAGGTGATAATTGGGGAAGCTATCTTTGTAATGGGTAAGGTAGTTGGGGTCTTTGTTCAGCCCCCTGTGGAGAGTGTCGAATTTTAGCATGAATGCCAGTTCAGAGGATTCCCTTTCAAGTGCAGATCTGAAAGTCTTCTGAGACGTTTGTCTAGACACTTCGCCAAAGAATCAATGCCCACAAAACAGACATTAGACAGGATCACAAAGAAAAAACAGTTTCTTGCTATTTCAACCAGAAAGGACACTGTCTCAATGACCTAATCACATGCATCCTACTTCAGAAGACTTTCAAATCTGCACTTCAAAGGGAATCCTCTGAACTGGCATTCATGCTAAAATTCGACACTCTCTGCAGGGGGCTGAACAAAGATTCCAACTACCTTACCCATTACAAAGATAGCTTCCCCAATTATCACCTCTAATACCATTAACTCACAGACATCTCCCCTTCCCCACCTCTAATATCATTAACTCACAGGCATTTACCTTCCTCCCCCCCCCCCCTTCATCCCTCCTCTGTTCTGAATGTGATTTGTCCTTTTCATATGTGTTCATTTTTTTAAATTGTATCCTTTGGTATATATGGTTGTGACTATTTTCTTCCACTATTTGATCTGAGGAAGTGGGTCTGGCCCACGAAAGCTCATCTAATAAACCATCTTGTTAATCTTTAAAGTGCTACATAGTCCTGTATTTTGTTTCAGCTACACCAGACTAACACGGCTACATTTCTATCACTTTTTGACTTAGTGTACACCCTCACACTTACCCATACTTAAGCCCTGCAAATCTGTGGATATCCACTTTATATCCAGGGGTAGCTGATCTGCGGATACAGATAACCCCGGCTCATTTTTGCAGATATGGATATGAATATAAATATTTTACCTAGAACCCTGCACATTTGTGGATATCCACTTTATATCTGCGGGTATCTGCATTCATGGATGTCGATGCTGATATCCATGGCTCATTTTTGTGGATACAAATGTTGATGCAGATGCACATTTTGTATCTGTGTAGGCTCTACCCATACTTCTATTATTTTGAAAATCATTCAATGGTGAAAGAAAAGGATCTGCTCTGAAACTAGCTTTTAAATGAACTTGCCATTAAAATCTTTGTACTTAGGTGGAAATGATAAGCATTTTAAAAATGAAAAACTTTTAAAAAAAAAATTTCAGTATTTCCTTTCATCTTCTTCCCGCACCCGAGCTCAAGTAGTTTCCACAAAGTAGCACTCCCCATTTTAAGTATATTAGATAGGTATGAGCAACAGTGGGGTAAACATAACATTTCAATTACACCCAAAAACTCTTTGAATTCTACATTGTCGGGGGGCTCCCCCCCCTTGACAGGGGTTGCCCCCCGCCTCCGAGGCATCATCCAACCAACTGGGGCCTTGGCCCCAAAGCATGATGCCCCCTTTTGGGGGAAATACGGCCTCCCGGCCTAGTCCACAGTTTACAGGCCTAGAGGCCTAGTCCACAGTTCAGTGTCTGTTACCTCGGTCCCCACTTGCTAGGGTCTCGGGCAGCAGGGGTAGGGGGGCCCGGACCCTCCCTCTCCACCGGGCCCTGACTCAGGGCCCTACTAGTGGTGGGTGGTTCCCACCACTGGCTCAGCGGGGGCTCCTCCCCGCAATGCCCCGAGCCCTCAGGGACTTCTACAGCTCCCTGCCCTGGGTCGCTTCCTGCCCCCTGCTCTCGGCCTGCCGTGGTCCCACCTGTCGGCGTCGGTCGACTGGCTGTAGTGGTACTTCCCCTGGCTGCCTCAGAGTTGGCAGAGTCCGGTCCGGTGCTCGGGTCACGGGGGGTCAGTTGGTGGCTCCGGCGTTGGGGCCGAGCCCGGCTGAGGCCCGGCAGCAGCACGCTCAGCTCCCTTGGCAACTCCCTCTCTGGCCAGTGGTTGCTAGCTCCAGCTCGGGTCGCAGTCTTCCCTTTCTGAGCAGGCCAGCAGCCTTTTGTACCTGTGCTCCCTTTGGAGCATGCCCAGTAGGGCTGTGTGGGTGGGGCCTTCTCTGCCCCTGGCCCCAGGTGGTTTCCCTGGGCTTGAATGCGGGCAGGGCCGCCCCCGTCACATACATACAAATGGTTGCAAGCTGTTATAGTTATGACAATAAAACAAATAGGAAAAAGATATTGCAATCTAAAATGTGCTTGATTATTGAATGCTGGGAGAGCTGCAATAATAAAATTGTTTAAATGAATATAATAATGGAAGGGATGTATGAATTCTTTCTATGAATAATATAAGCTTATTCTTTCTTCTTCTTTTTCTCCCCATATATACTTTATAGTGATATTTAATGCTAAAAGTAATCATCAATCCACTTCAGAAAGCCAGCACACTTTTTATATACTCTTTGAAGTTGCTGCTGCTGCTGCTTTTATTGTTACTGGTACTGATAGGGAATGTAAGAAAGTGTCCCTCTAAGGTCAGGTTATTGTGAATTCAGAATTCAGAATACCGTTTGCAATGCTCTGTCCTTATTTCACCTAATTATGGGTCAGGTATTGCAGAACATACAGGAAGGAAGATCACCCACTAGAAAGAGCCCAGTGAATTAACTAGGCTCTATGGAACGGTGATGGGTACACCGTTACACCATGTTATTAATTCAATCAGATAAATATGCACTTGGGGAATTTTAAAAGAGCATAATGACTATATGCTGACTGAAATGAGTGTATGGGACCATCAAGGTTCTGTAGATAAATACATATGTTGAAGTAACACATTATTTAGGGATCATTTGTGCCATGTTATACCCACACTGCAGTGGTGCTGAGTGATGCTGCCCTAGAGGTTCTCCAGAAGGAATTCTGCCACTAAAGGCAATGTTTCTTCTATAGCTCAACAGTATCTAGAGAACACTCTGACAGTTATACCCCTTCCTCACAACTACTCCTGTCCCTGCCTTTGCATGTACAACTTGTGTTTAGGGGGAAACAGCAACATAGTCCTCTCTGCCCCCTTTTGGGTGTCTTGGACTCCATAGCACTTGTGTGACTGTGCCTGATTGCTGAGAGAACGCATAATGGGGGGAAAGTTTCTTCTGCACCATAATCAGGACATTAGTCAACAATGCTTATCGGGGGTTATGCATGGTTTTTTTGTGTTGATTATGGAGACAGATGTGTAAATATCTATTATATTTATTTAGAATTAAACACACCAACCCATTAAAAAAGGCACTCTTGCTTGCTTACATCGGTAAACCCCTAATGACCTCAAGGCCTCTGGGATGTGCAAAACCTTTAAGTTCTGACAGCCGAGAGCTCCACTTCTATGAAGTTTAAAAGTCTGTACATTCCCAGCTGAGTTTCTAGTCAAAGCAGGAAAGAAGCTCAGTTCTGCTCTCAGGGCATGGGTAGAGCCAATAAAGAGACTCTACCAGAGGAACCAGCAGCTTCACTTTGATGTAGTTCTGCCTCCTCCAATATCCCTTTCCCTGTCTGACCCAGAGTATTCTCGCTCTGCCTTGCATACTGCTGATCCCCACCTCCATCCCTCCCACACATACCCCCTCTGTTACTCGTGTTAGGAGACATGGATGTGCAGATAAGTGGGATTTGCCTGATTTAGTTCTGCAGCACTTACAGGCAAACAATACCCAATACTTATTGTTCCCCTGCTAGCTTTTACTGGCAGCTCACTGAGTCTCTGTGAGCAAAGTGAGTTAAAACAACTAGAGATGGCATTTTTACTTCCTGCTGACACCACTTTGCTGCCTCAAAGCCAGCCCCACAGCTCCAGTTCTGACTCATTTTATTTAATAACTAGATACAGGAGGAATGGTCTGTACTGCTCAGGCGGTAGGAAATGGAGGAGATGGGGAAGAGCATCAAGATCCTTACCTTCTCAATGGCATCATTTCCCCCAATATCAAACCACCAGGGAGTGGGTGGCTTTAGTAGGCCAACTTCCCCACTCTGTCCCACTGAAACATGGAGCATCCCAAGGAAATTCTAGTTCTGGGGGAAGTAGGTGGAGTGGAGAAGAGATATCCCTAGCAGCTCACTTTCAGACTAAGGCACACCTACTGGAAGGGAATGGGGAGGAGAAAGGGGAGAGGTCGCAGACATACTTCATCTTGGATATGGATGAGAAATCCACTAGTTTTAGGGTCTGAACCCTACCTGTTCTAAGTGGAAGAACCCTCCCCACAATGGAAAATCCATGAATGGTCACTCACAACGAAAACATTTTCTATCCCCACTGTGGGCTTCACCATGCATAGATTATGACCACTCTATGTTCTTTGGGGGGCATGATAGCTAGCTGGATTGCTTTAGCAAAAGTCACACAGAAGATAGGAGGCTATGAGGTTAAGCAGCCATGGTATTTTCAGTGATAAGCAATACAGAGCCACAAAATAAAAGTGGCCATAGGGCTTGTCTAGATAGCATTCCTCTCTCGAAAGAGAAATGCAAATAAAGCAGATCAAAAATTCAAAAGATGTGCAGATTTACAAATCTCACACTTCATTTGCATAATCGCATCTGAGCGCTTTTTTGAAAAAGGGTTTTTCAAAAAAACTCCCGCAGTCTAAATTGGGTTCTTTAAAAAAACCACCCCATTTTCAAAAGAACCCATACACCTCATTTTTTCAGGATTACAGGTTCTTTCAAAACAGGGGTTTTTTTTTCAAAAGAACCCCGTCTACACTGTTTTTTTTTTTCAAAAAACCCTTTTTTGAAAAAGCACTCGGATGCAATTATGCAAATGAAGCATGAGATTTGTAAATCCGTGCTTCATTTGAATTTTCGATCTCCTTCATTTGCATTCCTCTTTCGAGAGAGGAATTTAGTCTAGACTAGCCCATAGTGAAAAGCAGGTTGTGATGTGTAGCTAAGCATGTCCGTGAAAGGGCAGGCAGTAGGGAAAGGACTCAGCATCTCCCCACTGGCAGAGCCTTTCACTGTGATTAGGATAGGCTGCAGTGGACAGGACGCAGAGAGGATATGGAAGAGACTTTCACAAAGGGAGCTGCTCCAACCAAGCCTTTCCCCATTCTTCCCCCTATTCCATAGCCTTTCCTAGCTGGGAACATCTTTTCCTCCAGGGGGGAAGGCTCCAGCAGCAGTATAGATGGGGAGACACAACTTGGGTGAGGAGAAAGTGCATAAAGTATGTACACACCTACATACACCTAGCATTATGCCTAAACCACGCCTCACTGTCTACCCTGCTATTTATGCCTGTGCTTTGGGGGTGTTATGCAAGTATGCATTCTACACACTGCTGAAAGTGTGTGCAATATGGACATACACATAGGCTACACTTTTATTTGGGTTGACAAAATCTGGGCCTGAGGGGTTTTGATGGTAAACAGCACTGAACATCCATCTATAATCAACAGAAGCAGAGCATGTATCTCGGTAAAATCAGAGTTATGGATAAACTTAAATTGCATGACATTCAGCAAAGCAATTAACTCCCCAGCATTGCAATCATGACTGGAAATAAGGCAGTTTTCTGTATTCTATTTTAGACATCTAGTGCAAAGCAATCCAGCTTGTGAATATGCCATATTTTTAACCATTCTAAATGGAACAGTAAAACCTACCTGAAAAGTTAAATTATACAAAATTTAGTTTCTTCCTAACTTCACCACTACTACAGTTTCTTGAAAATCTTTTTTCTGATGCATGTTATGTTATTAGTGCTGTCTACAAAACATGAATTCCAATATCTCAGTCATTATACAAATCACAAAATTCTATGCCTGCCATTAAAATGGTACATGATTTATTTTTGCATGAAGTATATATTAATACTAGATATTGGTGTTTTGCCTCCCTGGCATCAAAAGAATTTAATAACACAATTTCCCCTAAATTGCTATTATATTAAGCTT
The DNA here is from genome assembly GCF_052426305.1 of Pelodiscus sinensis. NCBI lineage: Eukaryota > Metazoa > Chordata > Testudines > Trionychidae > Pelodiscus > Pelodiscus sinensis. Next base: position 27,041,550 of record NC_143063.1, on the reverse strand, counting down.
CTTTCTTATTTTAAATCAGATGTTTCAGATCCTATTTATAGATTAAAGAAATTTAGATCACCATATTTGCTCAAGTACCTTGTTCAGTCTTATTTTGTATGACATATGGTGCATACTTTATACACTGCATAATCCTAACATATTGCATATGTATATAGTATTTAACACACATAATGTGAATGCAGTTAAGGAGATAAGAGTCTGGTCACAATGGAGCTTCTTCCAATTCCCTGATTCTGGGGCTGGCAGTGCTTAAATATTAACTCTGAGAGCCTCAAAGATATACAGTGAAAGCTTTGTTATCAGGAACTCTTGGGGGATGGGGGCTGCTGGTTAATTGAATGTGCAGGATAACAAAACTTATTGCTCTGCCCCCACTCACCTGCAGATCCAGATCCCAGCAGCTCGAGACAGGTGGGGGGAAGCAGAGATCTCAGTCATTAGTGTTGGATGTTAGAAGCCCTGCAACGACCGGCTGGATCAGCGGGTGTCAAGCGTGTGGACCTGAAGACACAGCAGTGTTGTGGCTGGGGGGAATGCAGGTTAATCAAGTTTTCTGGCTAACAGCGTGCCGGATATCAAAGCTTTCAATGTACTTAATTTAGCAATAAGTATTACAAAATATTTCTTCAGAGGTTTTTTCCCCAGTAGTAGTTTGTCAGTTGTTGTGAATCTCATGCCAAATATCAGTGGTTCTTGGTTTTTTGTTCTTGCAGAAGTTTGAGTTTGTTGTTTCTGTTGAACATTTAGGCCTGAATTTTTGAAATGTCAGTTGTAGGATTGAATCCCAAAAGTAGAGGTAAGACAAAAGAGGAAAGTTTGAAATGTGCAATTCCTTGGGACTCCTAATTGTAATCTACACAATGGAAATGGAGTGATAGACAGGCTACTCCCAGATAACTGTACAGTTATTTTAATAGCTGTTAATTACTCAAATATTTGTACTTTGACTGGGAGACATTAAAAGGCCAATCAAAACAGAAGGATTTGTACACAGATTCTATTGCATGATTGATATTAAAATCACAGTTGATATTAATTTTTTTTACTGCACAATTGATATTAGAATCCCTCCTATATGTTGGCTGTCTTTTGAAATTCTCATTGAAATATTCAAAGTCAAATGGAGTTGTGTTTAAGAGCTTACTCATCTTGTCATAGCCTTGGTCCTCTCAATCTACCTCCTCAATTAATATCAAAGCCAAATAACTCAGTATACATATCATTACTCAAGACTCGATGATTACATCTAGGATAAGAAGAACTATTTAGTTGATCTAAAACATCAAATTTCCCTTTGTCTAGCTCTGCGGTTCTCAAACTTTTTGGGCTCCAGAGCCCTTTACATGCGTAAAAATTTATGCGGCGCCCCAGTCGTCCACTGATTGTATGTGTTGTACCTATTGATGTTTCCAGTTTGTCAACCTCACAGAGCCCCTGGAGATTCACAGAGCAGAGTTTGAGAAACACTGGTCTAGCTCAATGAGACTGCATCTCTAGATTTTCATGTGGGCTTTCACTGATTCCAGTGGGTGCCTGGCACATATGTCTAAGAGCAAAATTTGAGTGCTGTGGCCCAATCTAATAGTTCTGTGTGTCAAATTCCCAGTGAAATCAAGGTGAGTTTTGCCTGCAAGAGGAATTGAAAGTATTTCATTCTAGAACAGTGCAATCTTATAATAAGGGGTCAATCCTAAGACTCCATGAATGTCTCTATTCTGCAAAAGACAGGCGAAGAAGAGGCCAGTGAGCCAAGAGCCAAGAGCCAAGAGACAAGATATCAGTTTAAAATTGGTGATGGTTCATTTCAACCCTTAGGACACTACATCATGGCATGTTTCATAGCTAGTAGATGATTTCAGGGAACTCAAAAGTGTGCTGAAGAAGAAGAAAGTCCAAGAAATCTCCTTTGAGAGCCTTCTTGTCCAATGAGCAAGGGAACACAGAAGTTTCTGGAAGTTAAGTACTGGTTAGTAAGTGTTGTAGGGTTTGGGTTTTGTGGAACATTAGTCCACCTTCTGTGAGGAGTGGTGTTTATATAGTTTAAATGGTCTTTACCTCAGTAAAAAGGGTGAGGTAAAGACCACCCTTGCGAGGGACAGATTGGCTAGAGTAGTCAGGAGGGAGCTAACTAACAGCAAAAAGGAAGAGGATAAAGAAGGAAAAACATAAGCACTGAGCATAAAAGAGAGATATCGACCATATTCACTACCTTGCATCTTGAACCAGGGTGATTTGTCTGGCTGTCTGAGAGAGGAGAACAATTCCTGATGGCTTAGACACTAAGCCTTAGAGAGAAAAAGGGAGATGACTCACCACCCAGAAATGAATGGTTTTAAAAGGTCATCCTGTTCCTAAACCCTCCCATTTACATGGAGTACCCACCCTGCCTCCTTAGTCAGGTGATAAATATACCAGGTTCTTGGCTATATCTGCACTAGCTGTCTCTTTCCACCATAGTGGCAAGGTGCAGTAGGGGTTCAGGTGGGCCTTGTTCATGCATAACATGAAGAGTGGCAGGCCATATATCGCAACTCATTATTTCAGTGTATAGCAGATGTTCAGTGCAGGTACTCAATAAAAGAAGGCATACAGTAATAGACAAATGGCTTGGGAAAAGGACTTGAGGAGAGGAACTCAGTAGTTGAGTGATGTGGGAGTAGTTGGGGTCTCCTACGATTGGTAGTACATGGAGCCGCCACTCCCCCCCCCATCATTATAGTCCACCTTATAAGGAGAGGTGGTTGGTAAGGTCCCATCAATGGTTCTGCTGAAAGGATATGGGTGGAAAAGGGGTGAGGGTTAAAAGCACCCTCCCACACCGAATAATTATGGGAGAAAACAAGGGTGGGTTACCTGCACTGACATTTTATCTGCTGGGTAGTCCCAGACATGTAATAATAAACTTGCAGCCTGATTAAACCAATAGCTAGCATCTCTTGTCCTTTCAGCATAGCCAGACAATCAAGAAACCAAAGGAAATGGAGGAGTAGTTCTTGAATTCCCTTTACACCAATCATAGAAACCAGGGGTAACAAATAAGAGGAATTTGAATTACTCATTTCTGAGGAAATTCAACCTAACTGTTGGGATGATTTCCATGACAAGAATGGTTCAAGTCACTGGTTCTAAAGTCAATAGTTCTAACCTATTTAGAAAGCTCCAAAGGGGTAGCCGAATTAGCCTATAACAGGAAAAACTTTAAAAACAACAAAAACACATAGATGATATTGTGAAGGAGTGAGAGGAGGGTTCTGTAGGGCAGAAGCTAAATAAGGCCTTTTGGCCCAATTAGCCCTGCCCTGTTTTATCTGCAGCCAATGCCAGCCCAGAGGGAGAATAAAAGGAGGGAACCTGGCTCAGTTCGGGGCTGAGCAGCGAAGAGGCAGGAATTGGTTCTGCCATCTACAGGACCTGAGCCAGAGCTGTTTGCTGAGTCAGCTGCAGGAGGACGCAAGCCTCCAATAGCCCCCCCTTCAGGTGCAAAGGGGGAGAACCAGAGGGAAACCACACTGAGGAGGGGGAAATTGGCTTATTGGGGCCATTCCCCAAACTGAAGGAGCAGACTTTGATAAGTGGCTAGAAGTCCTACACCCTAGGCCCCCAGCTAACACCGGGACCTAACCACTCGGGAACCCCACTGCCCAGGAGACCTGGTTACAAGGCATCATGAGCTTTCGTGGGCACAACCCACTTCTTCAGCTGACTGGAGTGTTGGAAGTCCTGATCCAAGAATAAATAAGGGAAAATGATTCAGAGGCCTTGGGGAACAGGCCAATTCTCACATAGGCTATGTCTAGACTGCAGGCTTCTTTCGAAAGAGGCTCTTTCGAAAGCATCTTTCGAAAGAGCATCTTTCGAAAGATCGCGTCTAGACTGCAGGCGGATCTTTCGATAGAGAAATCCGCTTTTTCGAAAGAGAGCACCCAGCGAGTCTGGATGTTCTCTTTCGAAGACGGCCTCTTTACATTGAAGAACGCCTTCCTTCGAAAGAGGAACTTTCGAAGGAAGGCGTTCTTCCTCGTGAAACGAGGTTTACCGCCATCGAAAGAAAAGCCGCGTTCTTTCGAAATAATTTCGAAAGAACGCGGCTTGAGTCTGGACGCAGGGGAAGTTTTTTCGGGAAAAGGCTACTTTTCCCGAAAAAAACCCTGAGTCTGGACACGGCCTTACAGACAACCCCCTAACCTGAAACAAATTCTTTCTGGTAACCACACAGCACAGCTACATCATAAGCATCGAGGAACTCACCCCTGCAACCAGCCCTGATGCCAACTCTGCCCACACATCTACACAAGCATTTTCATCACTGGATCCAAACACATCAGCCACCAAATCAGAGGCTCAGTTAACTGCCCATCCACTAATGTGATCTATGACATCAAATGCCAGCAATGCCCCACTGCAATGTATATTGGCCAAACTGGACAATCTCTACAGGAAAGAATTAATGGACACAAATCAGATGTCTGAAAAGACAACACACAAAAACGTGTTGGAGAACACTTTAATCTTCCTGGATATTCATTAATGGATCTCCAAGTCACCGTTTTGTTTCAGACCAATTCTACAAGCCAAATACACAGAGAAGGATTGGAGCTTAACTTCATTAAAAAGTTTAATTCTTATATTAATGGTTTGAATTGTGATATCTGATGGCTCGCACATTATCAACCAACCAAACAATGAAGGTGCTAATGATTCTTGATGCCTGTGTAGAATCTGGCATTAGTCATCTTCCTTTCCAAGTGCTAACTAATGGTTCTTATCAGCCTCTTTTAACTATGTAGTCTTTTTTGTTTTTTAAATTTTGTAAAAGTTTGTAAAATTGTTGTTTTTTAAATTTTTACAGACTCACTTGGCTATTCCTCTGAAGCTTATCTACTCGCTATCTTTTTTTCTTCCTGGCCTTCAGTTTTTTTTTCCTTCTCCCACCCTCCATCCTTCCCTTACATATTCTTGGATCTGGACTTCCAACATTCCAATCATCTGAAGAAGTGGGTTGTGCCCATGAAAGCTCATGATACCATCTACTTGTTTTGTTAGTCTAAAGTGCCACCTAGACTATTTGTTGTTTTTTAAGTGTTTCCTATTTAGAAAGGTTCAAGTGAGCAAAAGGGGAGGGGGGGGAGAGAGTGGGACTTTATGTCAGAAACGGCATTACTTGTTTTCATGTCACTGCTAGAAGAAAACAATATTAAATGCTTATGGATCAATGTCCTAGTTCAAGATCCAATATTAGTTGGTTACTTCTTTTGACCACCAAATAACACCAGGGAACAGGATGACCACCTCTTTAAGCACTAGTATAAAATATGCAGGAGGGAAATAAATGTGTGATAATGGGGGATATTAATTTGAATGGCATATCATATGGGGGAGTTCTAATACTGCCAGTACTAAAGCATCCTTGGAATGTATAAACATTATAGATAACAATTTCCTAAATCAAAACATGTTGTAGCCAACACAGGGGAGGTTTTTATTAGCGTATGTCCTAACAAATAAAGAGGAACTGATCACAGAACTAAAAATTAATGGTAGCATAAGAGCAAGTAATCATGGCTTGATCACATTTATAATGTGGAAGCATACAGTCCAGGCCAAATATATATATGCTGGTACTGTAATAAGGCTAATTTCACAAAACTGAAAACAATTATGAACCAAATCAGCAGTGAAGGAAGAATTTAACTAGAAAAATGTGAAAGATAATTGGAAACATTTAAAACAACTTGCTAGATGCCTAAAAAGCCACACTAAAGGAAGAATGCCATATTAGTTAAAAGTCAGCCTGGTTTAGAGACGAAGTGGTAGCACATATATACGTAATTTTTTACAACAAACGGGGAAAGGACAAATTGTGAAAAATAAAAATCAGAAATTAGAAATGTAGAAAATTGATTAAAGAAGCCAAGCTATGTAAGAAGAAATCTATGGCCAGAAGAGTTAAGGACAATAAGAAGAAACTTGTAAGCTATATTAAGAAAAAAAACTTCTTATTGTTCATATTGGCCTGTTCTTAGAAGGAAATGGTAGACTTCTCCATAATAATGGAGAAAAGGCCGAAGTGTTCAATAAATATTTCTGTTGTGCCTTTGTAGGGATGTGATGGTATAATCTCACATATTGGTGATAAACACTTTTTCCATTCCACCAGTATCTCTGGAGTATATTAAACAGAAGCTACTAAAGTTAGGCAATTTAAAATCTGCAGTTCCTGATGATTTCCACCCCAAATTATTAAAAACATAGGCTAATGAGACATTAATGTTTATTTTCAGCAAGTCTTTAAGAATTTCAGAAGACTGAACGGAAGTTAATCTGCCAAGTTTTTAAAAAGGTATATGAGATGACCTGAGTAGTTATAAACCTGTCTGTCTGACATTGATTGCAGGTAAGATAATGGAATGGCTGATATTAGACTGTGTTAATAAAGAGCTAAAGGAGGGTAATTAAATCTATATAGATAAATGGATGTCTATGACAGACTGTACCCCACTTGCATCACTTTTACAAGATTATGGTAAACTTTGTACAAAATATACATTGTAAGGCAAAGGATGAACATAGGCAAACAATACAGGAATGCAGGGGGAAGATTAGAAAGGCAAAGGCACAAAACGAGCTCAAATTAGCTACAGGCATAGAGGGAAACAAGAAGACATTCTATAAATATATTAGAAGCAAGAGGAAGACCAAGGACAGGGTAGGCCCATTGCTCAGTGACGAGGGGGAAACAGTAACAGGAAACTTGGAAATGGCAGAGATGCTAATGATTTCTTTGTTTCAGTCTTCACCGAGAAGTCTGCTTAAGGAATGTCTGACATAGTTAATGCTAGTGGGAAGGGGGTAGGTTTAGAAGATAAAATAAAAAAAAAACAAGTTAAAGATCACTTAGAAAAATTAGATGTCTGCAAGTCACCAGGGCCTGATGAAATGCATCCTAGAATACTCAAGGAGCTGATAGAGGAGGTATCTGACACTTTAGCTATCATCTTTGTAAAATCATGGAAGACAGGAAAGATACCAGAAGATTGGAAAAGGGCAAATATAGTGCCCATCTATAAAAAGCGAAATAAGAACAACCCAGGAAACTACAGACCAGTCAGTTTAACTTCTGTGCCAGGAAAGATAATGAAGCAAGTAATTGAGGAATTCATCTGCAAACACTTGGAAGATAATAAGGTGATAGGAAACAGCCAGCATGGATTTGTAAAGAACAAATCCTGTCAAACCAACCTGATAGCTTTCTTTGATAAGATAACAAGTCTTGTGGATAAAGGAGAAGTGGTGGATGTGGTATACCTAGACTTTAGTAAGGCATTTTATATGGTCTCGCATGATATCTTTATCAATAAACTAGGCAAGTACAACTTAGGTGGGGCTACTATAAGGTGGGTGCATAACTGGCTGGATAACTGTTCCAAGGGTATGTCTACACTGCCACCCTAGTTTGAACTAGGGTGGTTAATGTAGGCATTCGAACTTGCAAATGAAGCCCGGGATTTAAATATCCCAGGCTTCATTTGCATGTTCCCGGATGCCACCATTTTTAAATGCCCTGTAATTCAAACTACCTGCCTGCGGCCACATGCGGCACGGACTAGGTGGTTCGAAATAAAGCTCCTAATTCCAACTACCATTATTCCTCCTGCAAGGAAGTTTAACGGTAGTTTGAATTAGGAGCTTTAATTCGAACTACCTAGTCCATGCCGTGTGTAGCCGCGGGCAGGTACTTTGAACTACGGGCATTTAAAAATGACGCCCGCCCTGGAACATGCAAGTAAAGCCCAGGATATTTAAATCCCAGGCTTCATTTGCAAGTTTGAATGCCTACATTAGCCACTCTAGTTCAAACTAAGGTGGCAGTGTAAACATACCCCCCAGAGAGCAGTTATTAATGATTCACAATCCTTCTAGAAAGGAGTAACAAGTGGGGTTCCACAGGGTTTTGTTTTGGGACCGGTTCTGTTCAATATCTTCATCAATGATTTAGATATAGGCATAGAGAGTACGCTTATTAAGTTTGCAGATGATACCAAGCTGGGAGGGGTTGCAACTGCTTTGGAGGATAGGATCATAATTCAAAATGACCTGGAGAAATGGTCTGATATAAATGGTCTGAGGTAAACAGGATGAAGTTTAATAAGGACAAATTCAAGTGCTCTGCTTAGGAAGGAACAATCAGTTTCACACATACAGAATGGGAAGCGACTATATAGAAAGGAGTACGGCAGAAAGGGATCTAGGGGTCATAGTGGACCACAAGCTAAATATGAGTCAACAGTGTGACGCTGTTGCAAAAAAAGCCATCATAATTCTAGGATGCATTAACAGGTGTGATGTGAACAAGACACAAGAAGTCATTCTTCCTCTCTACTCTGAACTGATCAGACCTCACTTGGAATACTGTGTCCAGTTCTGGGCACCACATTTCAATAAAGATGTGGAGAAACTGGAGAAGGCCCAGAGAAGAGCAACAAAAATGATTAAAGGTCTAGAGAACATGACCTATGAAGGAAGATTGAAAGAACTGGGCTTGTTTAGTTTGGAAAAGAGAAGGGGACATGATAGCAGTTTTCAGGTATCTAAAGGGTGTCACAAGGAGGAGGGAGAAAACATGTTCTTCCTGGCCTCTGAGGATCGAACAAGAAGCAATGTGTTTAAACTGCAGCAAGGGAGGTTTAGGTTGGACATTAGGAAAAAGTTTCTAACTATCAGGGTGGTTAAACACAGTTGCCTAGGGTGGTTTTGGAATCTCTGGAGATATTTAAGTGTAGATTAGATAAATATATATCAGGGATGGTCTAGACAGTACTGGGTCCTGCCATGAGGGCAGGGGACTGGACTCAATGACCTCTTGAGGTCCCTTAATATTCTATGAGTCTGTGATTGAAAAACCATAATCTGCTGAACATTATTGTCCCAGTAAAACATATGTATCAGCACTGTATGTAAAGTTATACATTTCTACTGCACAAATTGCTGTAATATGTTCTAGAGTTAAAAAATCAGGCCCAAACCAATTTTCAGAGACAAAGACACACTGGCTTCCCAGCCAGGCATTAATGGACTATCTCCTGCTTAAGTGGCCATTCTCTGTCAAGAGGGAAGCCACAAACAGCAAATGTGTATTTCATCATAAGAACAGTTCAAACTTCACCCATACAAAAGACTGTTTGTCACCTTGACTCAGCAAGGATGTATCTAGCACTGAAAACTGAATGATAAAGAGGCCAGAAAACATACTTCATTCTCCTTCTTCATCTCTGCTCATGAAATCAACCAACTTGAACTGGGGAGTGGTTGAGTGAGTCCTTGCTGAAACAAGCCAGTACAGACTACTGTAAGATTATGGTGAGAGAAATGGTGAGAGAAACCTTTTGCTTTTAACATATATGTATGTGTGTGTGTGTGTGTGTGTGTGTGTGTGTGTGTGTGTGTGTGTGTGAGAGAGAGAGAGAGAAACCAATGTTGACCTTCATGCATCATTACCTGTATTCTTCCTTTTCTTTATACAGTCGATAAACTTGTTTCACTGTTTTATCTAATGTGTGTGTGAGAGACACAGAGTATGTATGAGAGAGAAAGAGAAAGAGGTGAGAGAGAGGTGAAAGAAAAAGAGAGAGAGAAAACCTCCATTTGGTATAAAGCTAGAGCATATAATTTTCCATTGATGAAATAATGGACTTTATATGAGTTTTTGTTCGGTAATGTGCTGAGCAATACAAGATATACATTTCTGGGGGAAAGTGGGTTTAGAGTATCCACTGGTGTTCTTCTGCTGTGCAATTTATTAGTGACTAGCATCAGTACTGTGTAGCTGGGAGTAAATTATATGCTGAAGCTATGGATTAACTGGTCATGAGAGGCTGCTCACCAGTGAAATAGAGTTAAAAGCAGCCCAGTTTGCAAAAATGGGGAGATATCACTATTCAGCTGTCCAGACTGTACCTCAGAGAATGTCACATTATCAATCTAATTTGATTTTATTGAGAGTAGAAGTTTAGATGATAAAGATAACAGTGTTGATATAACAGACTTTTGTAAGCTTCAGAGGGGTAGCTGAGTTAGTCTGTAACTGGAAAAACTTAAAAAATAACAAATAGTTGAGCAGTACCTTAAAGACTAACAAAACATGTAGATGGTATCATGAGCTTTCATGGGTACAACCACTTCTTCAGATGAATGGAGTATTAAAAGTCCAGTTCCAAACTAAATAGGGGATGGGGAGAGGAAAGAAGGAAGGGGGGGGGGGATAGTGAATTAGAGTGTTCATGTTACATGAAGCTGTAGAGAAGGTGCAAATTGTTCTTAGGTACCCATTTTTGGTTGGTTAAGTCATTAGGACATGGAAGGTAGTGTGCTAGCCAGGTTCTGTCTTTATTCATACCTTTGTGATGGTTCCCAAACTTCTAAATGAAGTTAAGTTCCAACACTTCCCTGTGTATCTGGATTGTAGATTTGATCTGAAACAACACGGTGACTTTGAGATCCATTAATGAGTGCCCAGGCAGCTTAAAGTGTTCTCCAACAGGTTTCTGTGTGTTGCCTTTTCAGATATTTGATTTGTGTCCATTAATTCTTTCCCATAGAGACTGTCAAGTTTGTCCAATATACATGGCAGAGGGGCATTGCTGGCATCGATCACATTAGTGGATGTGCAGTTAAATGAGTCCCTGATGTAGTGGCTGATGTGGTTGGGTCCAGTGATGTAAGGCATTTGACTTAGTGTAGCATAATATTTTGATTAAAAATTAGAATATAAAATTAACATGGCACACATTAAGTGGATGAACTGACTTAATGGCATCAAAATGTAATTGTAAATGGGGGACTTCTCACCAAATAGGCGTGTTTTCAATAGGCCCCTTAGGGGTTGGGTATTGCAGCAATGCTAGTTAATATTTTTATCAGTGATCTGGAAGAAAACATAAAATCATCACTGATAAAGTTTGCAGATGACACAAAATTTGGGGAGTGATAAATAATGAAAATGGCACATCACTTATTCAAAGTAGTCTGGATTGCTTGGTAAACTGGGTGCAAGCAAACAATATGTCAAATGTAAATGTACACATCTAGGAACAGAGAATGTAGGCCGTTGGTTTAGAATGGGTGACTCTATCCTCTGAAAAAGGGAGTTGTGGTGGATAATCAGCTGAACATGAGTTCCCAGTGTGATGCTCTGGTTAAAATAGGTAATGTGATCCTGGGATGAATAAGCAGGGAAATCTGAAGCAGGAGTAGAGAGGTAATTTTACCTCTGAGGTTGGCACTGGTTGGAGCTGGCCCAAGGTATGGACTGACTGGACTACTACCCGGGGCACCCCGTTGTAGGGGGCGCCGCGTGGGGGTGGGGCCACGCATGTGCCGCACTCCTGGGCTCCAGGACGCACGAATGGCTCGGGCCAGCCCTGCATTGGTGCAACTGCTATGGGAATACTGTGCACTTTTCTGGTGCCCCCAATTCAAGGAGAATTTTTCTAAATTGGAGAGGGTTCAGAGAAGAGTGACAAGAATGTTTAGGGGATTAAAAACATGTCTCAGATAGCTCAGTCTATTTTGAGAAGGTTAAGGGGTGACTTGATAACAGTCTATAAACGTCTACATGGGGGACAAATATTTAATAATGGTCTCTTCATTCTAGCAGAGAAAGGCATAGCAAGAAAGGATGGCTGGAAGGTGAAATTACACAAATTCAGAATGGAAACAAAGCATATTTTTAAACAGAGAGAATAATTAAGCTTCTAACAATTTAGATTCTTCATCATGGACAACTTTTAAATCAAGATTGGATATTTTTCTAAAAGGTGTGCTCTAGGAATTATTTTGGAAAACATCTGCTGCTTCTGTTATATAGGCGGTCAGACTAGATGATAAGAAGGGTCCCTTTTGGGCTTCACAGGGCTCTGGATTCCACCCTAGTGTGGGGTGGGGAAACCTCTGGAAATCATCATTATAAAAAGATGTGCCTATCAAAAACTTATGACACTTCTGCCAAAAAAAGGAGAACAATCTGTGATCTTAAGATCCAGGAATCATAAGAAAAACAGTAAACATTTATTTTGGAAATGCAAGTGTTAACTATTGTACCATGTAAAAAGAACCTTCCATTGTCTGTATGGAGTTTGCAAAAAAGAACTAGGACAAGTTACAGGAGCCATCATGAACTTATTAAGCATGAGGCGGGGGGAGCCTCCATAAAGATACAAAACCTGATTAGGAAAACAAATGTATGCAACAAAACATATAGAGGCATCTGAATGGATGGCAGGTTTCTCTTATATGAAAAATTTAACCTATCTCCCTTTGAGTTCCTACATTAACATCCATAAAACTGGAAACCTGTTTTCATGGCTCTAAGCAAGGAGCTGATAAAAGTTTATTTTAGCAGTTAAATTCTTCTAATTTTCCTTGGCTCCAGAAGTCACTATTTAAGAGACACATTGTCACAAATCTGAGTAAGTGTAGAAAATTTTCAAGCCGGTTTTCTGACCCACATTGATACCTAGTTATGCTTTCTAAACAGACAGATAAGATGATCATTCTCTAAAGGTTCCAGCCTAAATGAAAATGTGGGTGCATATAAATATAGTAATGTGCTACAGGCAAAAAACGTTATATGAAAGCCGGGGGGGGGGGGAGGGAGGTTAAGATTATTAACCAAAAAAACCCCAACAAATTTGACACAGTTAACAACTTTGTATAGAAGAAGCTGGACAACAGAATCTCTCTGACTCCATGTGATTAAAAAGAAGTAGAAATATGGGAGTTAGTACTGCCCCTCTCTTTTTGTCTATATTGTGCTCCAGAATTAGTGTCAAGACTGCTCATGATTTCAGTCACTATCCATCAGACATTAGCAGCAATCTACAGATACATGAAAATGTGATGATCCTTATTTTAAAGGAAAATATTTAAACTCTGTGGATATGAAATAAGCCACATTCTGCTAACTATTTTTTCCCTGGAAATTGCAAATTAATAAAAACAGACTTTGCTAAAGTAAAAAAAAAAAAAAAAAAAAAAAAAAAAAGCACCAAGACAACAAAACCCAACTGAATTGTGATTTATAGTAAATCTGTGACATTTTTATGTTTCTCAAACCAATAATGCAAGAAGAAACAGCAGACAGTGAGCCCTTGGCAGTGGTATTGACGTCAAGGTCAGTGGAGCACAGAAACCTATTGGTTACTGATAAAATGACCTCTCCTCCACCCAGCTGCTTCTGGTTTTCAAAAGAGAACTCACTGGAAATGTGTGATGTCTGATATTTTTGTGGTACTTAGCTCTGTATTGCAGCTGATAGAATAATTACTTTGTTTAAACTTTTCAAATCAACAGAATTTCTTTCGTTGAGTCTGGAATTGCCTTATTTAGTATTGAGACTCAAGAAGGTAGGTTAACAGCCTTTAACAACTCCCATTAGTTATTCATGTCTACATAGGAGTCTTATTCTTAAATCAAAATTGGTATTTCCATTATTATCATTATTTTAACTCAAATGTAAGGATAATATGATTGTGTCTGTAAGTAAGTGCCATGCTGAATTTAATCATGCTATTTATTTGCTTTGAATTATTCTGTACTCATTTTTTCTGTACTCTTAGGCATCGATAAAGTGGCTCTGACTATTACAGTAAATTAAATGCACTTTAAAAGATTATCTCTTACATTTGTCATAACAAGAATTTACATTGATGTTTTTCCTCTCTCTTTAAATGGGAATAAAGAACTCATATACATTTTCTAATTTATCATGGGGTATTTATTACATGAAGAAGGGCTTCTCGTCTAATCACAACTCATTAAAATCACAGATTATTCACAATTATTCACTATGGTAAGAGACCCTCATGTCAAGAGTGGGGGGAAAGGATTTTTGGTTAAGAAATTAAAACTTACTTTTCACTGCTTCTCCTGCTAAAATATTTTAAAATGGAAAGCTATCAAATTACACATACAGGAAACACAAAAACTTCACAGGATAAAGATATGTGAAAACTAGCCATATGAATGCTAAAGCAGAGTGAAATGTGAAGTACATCTGTAAAATCTACAGTAAGTAAAAAAAGTAGAAATGGATTAACACAAAAAGGGAAGGTAAATTCCTTCAACCCTTTATTCTTTAACAATAGATTGTTCCTATTTATAATTTGCAACAAGCTTTATGTGGGGTTCAGGTTTACATTTGTATTGCCTCATATAGGGTGACCACACAGCAAGTGTGAAAAATCAGGACAGGGAGAAGGGGGAGTAATAAATGTTAAGACAAAGCCCCAAAATATCAGGATTGTCCCTGTAACATCAGACCATCTAGCCACCTTAGCCTTGCTGAACAACTATCTCAATTATTGAAACCTTCTATTGTACATCATGTATAGAAATGTTCTTCATACAGCTCTAAAGAGAGGGCCATCTAAATCTTAGTTGTTAAATATTGCATTCAGCCTCCTATTTAATTGCCTTTTTTGCTTCAGATACGTGACATTTTCCATATGTTTAGCAGTGGAGCAGACATTTGTTTGGACTATATACCTCTGTGTACTTTTTTAATATAATAAAATTGACAGATGACTTCTTTTTTCAACAGGTTTGGAAGAAGAAAATGTTTTTTTTTCCTTGATGGCTGTTTAGACAGCAGTCTTAAAAAATGACTAGTCACTAAAATTCCTCGTGCTCATTTCATATTGTGTTGATTCATATTAAATTCATGACAACAAAAAAGCAACTTGAGGCACTTTTGGAAATGACCACTCTTTAGTGCTTCTCTCCTCCAGGCTTGATAGGCCCAGAGTCCATAAAGCTGCCTGCTGTCTTGTGTCATGAAAAGAAACAGCTTTGCCTGGGAATGCCATTACTGTGTAATGAGGCATGCAGCAAAATATACCTTCAGCAGCCACTTGATGAAGGCTTGCTGACACACCAGACCAGACAGAAATGTTTTTTTGTGTGTTCTTCCTTATTTTGTCCATCAATCACATCATTAGTCAAAGCAGACAGCCTTGTCAGCTGGGCACAGATGCAGACTGGCAGGCGATCAGTGGACAGGTGTTAGAGCTTTTCCAAAACAAGATCTTGAAATGAGAAAAGGAGTGAAGACCTTGTTTCAAGGGCTGGAATGTCAATAAAAAAAAACACCATGAGGGGAAAAGTTCAGAGCGGGTGCTTAGAGCAACTGCATGAATACTTTGGGGAAAAAAGTTAAGAGAACCTGCCACTTAATATTACATTTTAATTTCTGTCCACATTAGTAGTATCCATAGATTACAACAATGTCCAGCATTTGCTGTTTTGAAAATGGTCTAAAGAAAATTGTGTAAACAATACTGCAGTTCTGTTTCATTAGGAAAATCCTTCATGGCATCTGGATTTATTTGTCTAAACCTTCTGTCGTTAAGCTGAGACACTAATGCCTATGACAAGCATATATTCTTTCAGTTTGACATGCAAAATGGCAGAGAGCTACACAAGGGATCTCATTTTCATTATAGGAACCAAAAACATAAATGCTCTGAGATACCTCCCAACTGTCCCTGATTACAAGGAGGGCTAATTATACCGAGTGAAATCCTGCAATCCTCAGACCTTACTCAGGTAAAACTCCTAATAACTTTGATGGGAGTCTTGCCCAAGTAATGATTTGGACCCATGAGCCTTACTTTATGAATATCTGGCACTGAGGTCCATGTGTATTTTCCTGAGATATTTTTCTGATATCAATATTGCTGTCACAAGAGTAGAGAGGGAATCCCAGGTGGGCCTCTGATACTGTTAGATTTGAACTCCATCCTAGGCAAACCTAGGATCATTTCTGCTATTACAGCAGCAAGGTTAATATCAGGAACCAGAGACTGTAGAACACGTTGGTTACATTAAAGCAATACATCCCACCCAATTTAGGTTTCATTATTACTTCCTTCCTTCCCTTTCCTGTATGGGCCTCTGCCTCACATTTGGGTCTTAGAAAAAAAAATAACAGAGAACAAGTATGACATTAAATGTGTAATTGCTGGTTTTATAATTGAGTACATCAATAACATATGTAGGATTTTAAATGCAGTTGGCACCAGTGTGCTATAAGTATTATACCTATATGTTCTATGATACATTTACACTGAAAGAAAAACAGTAAATGAAAAGATGTAGTGCTCCTAAGCTGATCTTTGAGATCTTGGCTGAACTGCAATGGGGTCAATTTAATCAGTTTATTTGTGTCTTAGATAATGTCTTGATGAGTATACATTATCCACTGAATTGGTCATTAGTAATTATAGTGTACAGGGCATCCCGGCTGTAAGTCACCTTGGTATACATCCGTTCTGCACTAAAGTTGTTGATGTTTGTAGGAACTGATGCATTATAATGCACTGAGTGCGTTCCCCACTCTTACGTCACACCCAAAAAAAGTGCAAATGTAAGTCAGTCGCGGGAAGAAAATTCCCCACTTTAAGTTGTTTCACTCTAAGTCTAAGTTTTTTTGAACGAATCTTGGACTTATAGCGAAGATAGCCTGTATCAGTAATTTTTCAACCAAACAAGAATAGCAAAAAGAATGTTCCCTACTAGCTATAATTTCAGACTGAAATAGCAAATATCTTCTATGATATGTGGATATTGGATATTTAACACATTCAGAATTTTAAGTAAGGTCCTCTGGTCTAGAAATGGCATCTTACATTTCTGGTGTCAGGATGCAAGGACGTGCATCAGTTTCATTCTGGTATCAGAAAAGTTTTGATTATTTTACTCTCCAGTCATGTAATAGAAAGACCTCCTATTCCAGAGTAAGGAAATGCTAACATAATTGTACACAGAATCTGTTTTCCTTCTGGGTGCATATACACAGCACCCAAAACTCGAAATAAGATATCTTATTTCAATTCTGTTTCGAAATAGTTTATTTTGAAATTTGGTGTGTCTACACAGTGCCAAATTTTGCAATAATGCACTATTTCAAGACATCCCTTAACCCTCAAGGAATGAGGGTTACAGGGATACCGAAATAGTTCACCCGTTATTTCGAAAACTATTTAGAAATAATGGGTGCCTCTAAGCTGCTCAACAGCACAGTTTCACAGGTGATTTATCAGTCCCGCCCAGCCAGAGGCTCAGGGCTCCTTTCTGACTGACTGGGCCAGGCTGATTAACCATCTGTGAAGCTGTGCTGCCCTGCAGCTTAGAGGGAACACTGATCACAGCAATACACTCAGCTACTCTAGATGCAATTGTCTGTCTTAACCATGTAAATGTAATGTTGTAGAGCAACAATTATATTTACATCAGCCACACAAAGAAGATTGGTCTCTTATTGTATAGTTAGAGTGTAATCTCTTTGGAATAGGGATCAGCTTGTTGCTATGTGAATGTACTGTTCCAAGAAGGCCTCAATCTCCTAAATAGGTAATTTTTGGTAATTTGGTAAAATTTGTTAATTTTCTAGGGGTATGTCTACACTAGCCCCCAGTTCGATCTAGGGAAGCTAATGAGGGTGATCGAAATTGCAAATGAAGCACGAGATTTAAATATCCCACACTTCATTAGCATGTTCCTGGCCAGTCGCCATTTTAGAAATTGACTAGCCAGAAGTAACTGCCCGCATCTACACGCGGCAGTGAAACGGGATTCCGAATTAAAACCCTAAATCGAATTAGCTGTTATTCCTCCTAGAATGAGGTTTAACAGCCAATTCGATTTAGGGCTTTAATCGGGTCAGCAAAAGCTTCCCCAGCCGACTGATCCACGTCTAGACTACCGCGCTGTGCCTGATCAGCTGATTGTCGGCACAGCGCGGTGGCCATGTTTATTTAAATCCCCACTTCTTTGCCTATGCCAGGTAGCCTAATCTACATGCCTCTGTTGTCAGAGGCATGTAGTCTAGACATACTCTAAGTGTTGCTGCCCATTACTTTTCCCCCTGGAACAAGTGGGGAAAGGGCTAGGTGTTTGGGACACTAAGCCACCAGTTCTGACTGGGCTGGAATCAACACAGTTCAATGGAAGACCCTACAGGGAAAATGGAGGCCTCAGTGACAAAACATTAACTCCTACAGCAAGTTATTTTCCCTCATCTCTGTGCAGGGAAGCAGAGCAGAAACCCCCTACTTGCAGAACAAAGACTTGAAGTGTTAGGTACTGTATCTTAGAGCTGATGCTGGAACAGATAACACAGGAACAGCGAGCCAGTGAGAGAGAGATCCTGAATCTCAGGAGGGCAGGCTCCCTCCCCACCAATCTTTCCCATACTAGCATGTCTCTCTATTGCTATATGCTAGGAAAGTAATAAATGATGCTGTTTTTTTGAAACCTGCATTACTATAGATGCTCACTGTTTGCATTGCTTCCGAGAAAGAAAAGCTCCTCTCAGTTGTCTGATCTCAGTAGGATTCATTGTTGGGGGTCATGGTGAGAAACAGGCATTGCTGGAGTCCAAAGGCCCCAGTGAGAAGTTGTGAAGGCTGGGTGGTCTTCCTTACAGAAATGTTATCCCCATGGGGGTCTGGTGCACAAAGGGGGTACTCCCGTATATTTGGTAATAAGTTTTCCTCCAAAGGAAAATTTAAAAATTCATTCATTTTCATTTGTTTAGCTTGTTCAAAGGCCAGGGAACAGCCAGACCATAGAACAATGAAACCTTAGTCACTAATCATTATATTTGCAAATGGACATTGAAGGTCTGATTTAGGGTGTTTGGATGCTGGTTCCGAAGCAGTGTGAGGAGAATACCAAAAGCACAAGAGTTCCCAAGGAGGAAGAAAGGATGGACTAGGTAAATGTTGAGCTAGCTTCAATGCTGGAATATGGAAGATGCTAGTATAGTTAGTTTATTTAAATCCTGATTCTAGAATGAATGGATAGAGCAGGTTTATCAGATAGCCTGTTTGTGAATTTCAGAGTTTCCCCTTTAGGGAGAAGACACTTTTCTGTGATAACCAATTAAAAAAACCTAGCTAGAATGAACCAAATTTAAAATCTCCCATTAGGGAAACAACATACTTCTAATTTGAAAAATTATGCTGCAAAACTCCAGATTGATATTTTTTTAAATAAATAGCAACAGACAACTGACACTGGGATTCTGTATGGCTATTTAGAACTATTCTGCTCACTCAGATACGAAGCCAGATAGGTTTTATATTGGATGTTGAAGAGTCCCTCCAGAGAACATGACATTGTACCTGGAAGGTAAGAAAGAGCCCAAGCAACCCAACTATATGGGGAGGGGCGCCTGCAGTTTATGGTTGTGGTGGTGTGTTTTTACTTTCAGATGAAAGTCAAAGTAAACTGTGGACAATAACCTGTGTGTGCCAACTGCCCTGGTATAGAACCCCACCAAGCAACATAAACAAACCAACTTCCACATGTCTGCAGGAATACAAGTGTGCTGAACGGTGCCACCCTTCAAATTAAAAAAAAATCATCTGTAAAAACAAGATGGTTCCTCTTTAGAAACAGACAGAAACCTTGGAGCAAATTTGATTAGAGGAAAGAGAAGGCACTTCAATTGAAGCACAAGAGACTATGTGCTGCTCTAGCCTGAAAGTGAGGGTGATGCTTATTGTGACTAAATACAAGAGCCAGGGTATGCTCTTCACTTTCTTTTGCCTTCTACTCTCTCTAGTTCTATTTACCCTCCAAAAATTCCTTGAGCCTTTCACATTTCCTTTTGGGTTCCCCCTGTCCTTTTCCAAACTACCTACCATGGCACCTTGTCACTTACCATCATTGATTGCTTTCCCTTCCTACTTGAAACAAAAGGCAGGACTATGCAGCACTTGAAAGACTAACAAGATGGTTTATTAGGTGATGAGCTTTCGTGGGCCAGACCCACTTCCTCAGATCAAATTGTGGAAGAAAATTGGCATGAGTTTGACCATATATACCAAAGGGATGTCATGCCAATTTTCTTCCACAATTTGATCTGAGGAA
The DNA here is from genome assembly GCF_052426305.1 of Pelodiscus sinensis. Classification (NCBI taxonomy): domain Eukaryota; kingdom Metazoa; phylum Chordata; order Testudines; family Trionychidae; genus Pelodiscus; species Pelodiscus sinensis. Next base: position 27,021,615 of record NC_143063.1, on the reverse strand, counting down.
GTGGGTCTGGCCCACGAAAGCTCATCACCTAATAAACTATCTTGTTAGTCTTTAAAGTGCTGCATAGTCCTGACTTTTGTTTCAGCTAGACCAGACTAACACGGCTACATCTCTATTAGCTTACTACTTAGTTCCTTGACCTCTACTGCCCTCTACAATATGGAGTAATATTGTCCACTCCATTTCATCCCATTACCCAGCACTGTTCTATTTCTCTCCATATTTTTAACAGTTTTCCACATCTTTTCCTCATTTCTTTCCAATTGCTCCTGGCTTTTGTTTTCTGTTTGCATAATCCTCAGTCCTGACAGATCTTGGGGTATTATTCCAAAGTCCTTGAGGCACTGCATTCAATCAAATAGGCAGCTAAGGCCAAGGGGAAGATAAGGTGGACTATGCACTCATTTCACATTTCCTCTCTCTGAGTCCCATGGGTTTCCTGTCCTCATGCCACCTGGGATTGGAATCGGCTCATGTCTGTCCCCCTGCAATTCCCTGCCTGCAAAATAAATTTAATAGTCTTGACATTTAAGTTGTCCTCTACATTCTGAGCTAAATTCCTGATTCAGATATAGCTCCTTTGCATATTTGGGAAGCAACAAAGGGGTTACAGAACACAAGTGGACAGTAGAAAAATTCCCTGCTGATACAGATGCACCAGCCTTGGGCCCTGTACCTGCTGCTCCAATCCCTATCTCCTTCCTCTGCCCAGTATAGGGAGTAGAGAGTGAGCCAGCAAATGTCTTCTATCCTATGTCTAGTTTCTACCTGTATGGTGTCCATTTGGGATCATACATCAGTGGGACACACTAGATTTGCTGCCAGAAAGAGCCCTAATACGTTCCGAGGCTGGCGTTAAGAATCCAGGTGCATTCTCAACTAACCCAAACACATTAATAATAGCTTCACCACCACGCACAGCAGTGATTTGAATAAGTTAACAGCTCCCAGTGTAACAGCAAATGTGACAGTATTACATGATACTGCCATTCAAGTTTTACGGAAAGGAATTACTCTCCAAATATATGATGCCTTATGAAATATCAAGGTAACCAGAATATTAACTTGCATCATCACTGCCTTTGATTACTTCTTTTAGAAACTGTTAAAAAACTAAGATTCATTCAGCTTCAATAAATAATAGGCAGGATGGGGAGGGGAGAGAAAGAGAGAGAAATTAGGATCATTGAAAGGTCAGGTGCCTTTATCCAGCGCAAGGGAGAAGGAACAGATTCTCAGATCTTTCCAAGAGTTGACCTTTCTAAAGATGTGCTCAGCATGAAGGGGGCAATACCTGCTACAGATCCATATTTCTACCTTTAAATAAGAATTAATGCCAGATATATTTCTCTTGAGATATCATTAATCTAACCATCCATTAGAGGTCACTATTGTGCTAAAGAGATGCAGGTGGAATACATTTATTGGGGAAAGGAATATAATAGCTCTTTGAACTTTACTATGGTCTCCACCAAACATCAGAGCATTGTGAGCAAACTTTGCTCAATTGCTCTTTTTTACAGGAGGAGATTCTGCTGATAAAGATGTTTTTATGAATTATAAAGAGTTATTACAGATGTATGAAACTTTTACAGAGAAATACACACCCAGGCCTAAGACACCTAGCTTTAAAAATCCAAGAAGGCTCACCAGATTAAGAAAAGGGATGAAAAAAAATAGGCCAGCTGGCCACACTCTGCAGCATCTGAAGGAAGAGTTGTAAGGCAGTAAGTCCGTATCTCTGTGTAAATGCTTAAAGGAAAAGGAAAAGACACAAGTTTCTAATGAGAAGGGTAAGGAGGAAGGAAGATCAAGCATTCAGCTGTGATTATGCAGATCTGGGGTTTATTTCCGACAATGTAAGACTTTTTATGACCTTGGAAAAGTCACTTAATCTACCTGTCCCTCAGATACTTTTAGGGGTGCTGCAAAATTCATTAAAGACTGTAGGGTGATCAGATAGCATGATGCTGAAGGCCATATAAGGATCTTGATAGACAGAATAGATATCATGAATATTGTTGGCTGATTTTGCAGCGCTTTCATGGAGTTTTCAATAGTGCTTGAAGTTTCAAGTCAATGGAAGCCTCAATGCCTGAAGGAAAGTCCCCCATGGGTTGCAACACCAGGCTGAGCTGAACCTGTCAATTTGCATTAATCAAAACTTCAAAAGAAGGCCTTCCCTAGTGGCAAATGCAACATATGGTCAGACTGTCTAATAACTAGGGGCATTAGAGGAGAGACAGTATGTACCTACATTATCCCTGTTATACCTGTGATTTAGGTGCAACATGCAAAAATCACATCACATATCCCTGCAACTGCTGCATTCCGGAGCTTGTCTCCATAGTACTATCATCGATCTTTTGTTCTACAGTAGGCTCAGAGGCAGCCCATTGGGGCTGATTTGTCAATAATTTCAAAGGTTATTCAAACATTCAAGCTTTATTGTGATTCTTAATGGATCATTTCCATTGAGCAATTTAGTGGTGCAATAGAGAAGGTTATACAGTAAGATGTAAGACCAGATGGATGACAGTACAGCTATAATGTTGCATACTGACACCATAAGACTTTAAATCCAAGGGAGGTAGTCTGATGGAACCTAGCATGCTTTGGATGTATTGATAGCTTCAAGTAAGTCGTCCATATACATTATGGGAAGAGGTAAAAGCCACCTAGATTATAAGAATCAACAGTGTAAACAACTGGCATCAGCAGTCAATGCCATGCTGGAATTCTATAGCATGGGATTGCTTAGTAACGAGAAAACGGATCTAGTCACACTCACACCTGCCTATTAAAAGGAACATGTGAGGTCCATAAAGAACCCACATAACCAGAACTGTCATTTGACATAAACTGGTCAACACCTTTCTTGAAGTGTGGAGCAACCAATCACAACAGGCTGATGAACTCCTGGTGGGTTCATCTCTCCCACATTTCACTTTTTCAAAGAGCAGAGAATTAAATCCACTAAAAAGCATATTTAAATAAAGTTAATGTTTAAGATAATGGTCCTGATTCTTCTCTTACTTAAGCCATTGGAATCTAGGGGCATGTCTACATTTGTCGTGCCAGATTTCAACATTCGGGAATTTGATTTAAACCTGTAAATTGAACACTGAGGGCAGCTTCAGCAAAGAATAAGGGAAGCTGATGGGAGCATTTGGTCCTCTCGGCCTCCTGCTGTGTGGATGTTGCCAAGCTCAGTTTAAGGTAAGCTAACTCCAGCTACATATTCTACATGGCTGGAGTTACATGTCTTAAGCTGACCTTCCAGGTCTTGTGTAGACCTGGCCTGGAGTAATTCTTCTGAAAATTAATGCAAGTGAAAGCAGACTCAGTTCCACTGAGACACAAAATACAGAACATTTACCTAACTTTTCCTCATCAGAAGGGGTCAGACTGCAGGGCAAAATACATTACTTTCCTCACTTTAAACATGAGCAAAAGAAAGCAAGAGTTAAGATCAAAAGGTGAAATTTGGACCCTATTGAGATCAATTAGAGTCTTGCCATGAGGTGAAATCCTGGCTATACTGAAATCAATGGATTTCACCCAAAGTGTCAGTATCATTTCTTAATTTAGTAGTTATTCTTCCCATAGGTCAGAACCCTTTCTCTGTTTAATCGGGGGGGGGGGGGGGGGGTTGCTACCAAATAAAGCTTGGTATATTAGGAAGAACCCTGGGCTGTGCGAAATGGTACAATTAGTCTTCAGAAGTTATTTGTTTAGATGCTTTAATTAAAGCATCTTGTGTACTCAAATAATACAACCAACCAACCAACAAGGCAGACAGATGGACTGAACACTTCTAAGGAACTTATCAAGTAGGAGTTAGTACATGAAGCAATTCTTTAAAAGTAAGGACTTCTATAATAAAAGAGCTAAACACAGTTTTCACAATTAAAACATACATGCATTATTAAATAAATCGAAAAATAATGGTTTCACAAATCTGTGAAAATATCTGCTATACACTAGAGCCTCAATAATTCTTACTTTCTTCATATGCAAGCCCAGTAATTTTCCCAGAAAAATGGCTACCTCCCACTGCTCAGTGAAGATTTAGTAGCAAAAAGCCAAAGCACATTATATTATGAAGACTTCATTATTGTATAAATATGCAACAGTAAGTTTACTAATATAGGGTTCAATTCTCCATGTTCCTTTCATACAAGGAATCTTATTGAATTCAACTAGATTAATCCCATGACTAAGGATAATTTACATGAGTAAAGATTTCAAGAAAAGGGTATCATTTTGAAATACACATGAACAAAGTGCACTCTGCAATGCAGATTACCTGCTCTGTGTGCATGTTTGTGTACCTTCTTAATTGCTAGTTCCCAACATACGGAAATCTGCAATAGATCTTCCTGATTATTAGGGCAAATCAAATTCTACTGTATCTGCTATGCATGTTGCAGAAAAAGAAACAATAATAAAGTTCATAGTAGCTGCATATTTTTAAAAATGTATCCCTTTCTGTTCTACATGGAAGTAGAAAGATGGATATAAACCTAAACTATGCTCCTAAAAAGGCACCACAAACTGGGGACAGATGCCTGAATTTTCATACCATTACCTTTGGAAGATGGGCCAGGTAAAAATGATTTGAGGATTGCCTAATCAGTGTTGCTCAATCCTATGCCATTACTTTAACAGAACTTGTGGAGATGTCAAACATGGCTATGCCCCTACAAAGGAAGGCTACCAGGTCAAGCTCTGTGATTCTGACCAACAGGTGGACCTGAGGTAGATAATGTGTATCAAGCTATCACACAATTCCAGTTTACTGCCAATGCCAATATTGCTTTTTATCTCACTCTGCTGTTCTAATTTACAACAGCAATTTAGTCAGGGTCATTGTATTTGGTTTTTTAGTGTTTTTAAAACACTGAGGCTGCAAAGAGAGATATATTACAGTTATCAAAATAGAGTATGAGTTACAGTGTAATTACCATTGTTTTTCAGAAGCTCTGCTATGTAGTTACTATGTAGCTTACATTACTCCATGGTAACAATGCAACTGACTTGCATCATCCCTCTCCAGTGCCTAGTAGAAGGCTAAAAGTCCTAATAAAGGAATGTGCAGCCTATAAATCTTAACACACTGTGCGTTATTAGTAAAAGTTTTAAAAATTCTTACTTGATAAAGTAATAAATGTGTGTTTGATTAATAAGACCCCACAAACCAAATGGTGAAATGCAATATGTGTTGTTAAAAGAATAAACTTGTTGAATAAATTTGCTTTGCAAAAAATTATCTCAGTGTTATATATAAGGAAACCCTTCTTAAAACAAAAAACTGATAAAACAATAAACCTGTTCAAAGATGAAATTTGCTGCACTCTAGAGCCATACTTCTCAGCAGTATTTGGAGCTGCCAGAGAACTCTCAACCTGTTTAATCTCAGCAGTCCTGTTTTTACACCAGATTTTTGCTATTCTGTTTCAATCATCCCTACTCTTGTAAAATGTAAAATATCCTGTAGTCAGAGTGATGATAACTATAAAATTTCTGCCACTGAAACTTTCATAGATAAACTTTCTATCTTCTTTGTGTTTTTTTTAACAAATGTATGCATAACTATGAGTAATACTGGCCTATGAGTAAGGTATGCAGGCAAGGAGAGCAGATCTATGACCCTAAAGCATTGCAGAATGGCCATTGCTAATCGTATCATATTCTGTAGAGAGGAGAGTGTATTTATGCAACTTCCATTTTAGCAATGATACAAAGGTTTGTAGGAGAAGGGGGGAGATAAAGGGGAACTAGTGTGTTTTTCTTTTAAGTAGTTAAACATTCTGCAAACCTTTACTCAAGGGTTCCGATCTTACTCTGATAAGTCAAAAGGTGTATCTGAATGAGTAAGTACTTGCAGGCAGACCCTAATTACATAAAAACAAAAAACAAGGCAAGATCAAAGTTATACTAGCTAGATACACCCATAACTAAATCAAGCACCTGGTGTGTCTTTTAATAGTGAGTAAGGATATTTCCTTTGTCTAGCTCCTTCTGCCTATCCTTACCCTGTTATATCATTCTTGCTTTTATGAATTTTGTTACATCCTTTTCCCACTGGCTGTGTCTAGACTGGCCACTTTTTCTGGAAAAGCAGCCACTTTTCTGGAAAAACTTGCCAGCTGTCTACACTGGCTGCTTGAATTTCCGCAAAAGCACTGACGATCTCATGTAAGATTGTCAGTGCTTTTGCGGAAAAACTATGCTGCTCCCGTTTGGGCAACAGTCTTTTTCCGAAAAACTTTTGCGCAAAAGGGCCAGTGTAGACAGAAGAGATTTGTTTTCTGCAAAAAAAGCCCCGATCGTGAAAATGGTGATCGGGGCTTTTTTGCGGAAAAGCGTGTCTAGATTGGCCACGGAAGCTTTTCTGCAAAAATTGCTTTTGCGGAAAAGCATCCTGCCAATCTAGACGCGCTTTTCCGAAAATGCTTTTAACAGAAAACTTTTCCGTTAAAAACATTTCCGGAAAATCATGCCACTGTAGACGTATCCACCATGTTTATCTTCTACCGCTACTCCATCTGTCTGGGTATTGTGGGTGAATGGGTCCAGCCCTCCCCCTCACCTTTGTCATAAAAACAGAATCAAGAAGGCTTCAAACCACCTTTTGTTATTGTTGTTTAGAAGAGCCAGGTTTGGCTAAAATACTCTCTGGCAGAAGAGGGGAGACATGGACAGACCATTAGAATATAAGCCTTTCTTATATAAGTAATCACTCCTCTCTAAGTCTGTCTTTCTACTTTTGATAGTTAGCCATACAGAGAGATATTAAGGAACTTGACAAGGTTGTTCTGAAACTATCTTGCTTGATGAGTCTGAACTGTCTCCAATCTTGCCATGCAGAAAGAACACCCATTTGTTTTTGAGCTTAGCTCAACTGCAGCTGATAACAGTTATTGGTGGGACATTTTCCCCACCAATAACTGGGTCATGCCTTCATAGGTGCTGTTTCAAACCAGGACATGATTTCTGGCTTGCACACAAACAATGAAATGGTTTATTTTAAACTGTCCTTAAATGACCACACTGAACTGTCCTCATGAGCCTAATGCTGCTGGGTAGTCACAACTGATGTAAGCAATCACAGACATAACATGCCATAGAGGCCATTGATACTCAAGCCGGCATTGCCAGCAGCTGCCTCATGGGGGTTATGAATAAGTCAAATTTCCCACCTTTGATCTTCTGTTGAAGTATACTTGCTCAGTTACTTCCAAATGATCCTTCTCAGACAATAGTCATAAATCATTGTACAAATTCCCATGGTGCCTCCTTCCAATAGTTAATAATGGCTTTTACTAAGTGCTTTATTTTTGCAAAGTCCTTTAGAAATATAGACAGCCATGATAAGTAGATGACTACTGTTCCTGTTTTAGGGTGTGTCTAGACTACAGTTTTGTCGACAAAAGTGGACTTTTGTCGACAAAACTATACCTGCGTCTACACTACCGCTGAGTTCTGTCGACATAACGTCGACAGAACTCAGCAGTTTTGTCAACGCTGGTAAACCTCATTTTATGAGGCATAACGCCTTCTGTCGACCCTTGCATGTAGGGTTGTGTCTAGACTACAGGGTTTTGTCGACAAAGCAGCTTGCTTTGTCAACAGAACTGAATGTAGTCTAGACGCTCTTTGTTGACAGAAGCTTTGTCGACAGTATCTGTCAACAAAACTTCTATAGACGAAACCTTGTAGTCTAGACGTACCCTTATAGAAGAAGAAATGGAGACAGATTAGATAGCTTGGGCAAGGCCATGCAATCAATCAGTAGCAGAGCCAATCTAGAGCTCATAACCCAACTCCCAGTCCAGTGTGTGGCCTATCTTTCCTTCTTTCCACCTTGAAGATCTACATGACCAGCACTTTCGGTCAAGCACCATATAAAGGAAAGGAAGCATATCAGGACAATCAATAATGGGTGGCTTTGTGTGGAGAAGTGCAAGTTAGAAAACTTTGGCACTAGGTGTTTTAGTATAGCTAAGAGGAAATGTAGTGTGTTTGCATAGGTGGAAGAAAAGGTAAAGCTGTAAGCTGTTAAAAACTGAGACTTCAAGTTGCTGAAATTAAAATCAGGCTAATTGACATGACTAAAAATACAACTCAATTGACATTAAAAGAAAAAAATATTATTCTTAAGGATGCAGTACAATGTTACCAGTTATGTGATTTATAATAGGCATTTTGATCTCTAACACTAAGAGGAGCGTTAATGAGAAATGAATGTTAAATGTAATGTTAAAATTATCAAGAGCAATTAACAACAATAGTATCTGTAAGTCTCCATAGCAATTAGAGAATGAATCAGATTGTTACAGCTTTGTGTGGGCCTTCCCCCCCATCACACTCCTGAACACACACATGCACTCACCCCAGTAGCGGTTCTTAGAAGGCTGGCAGTTTGTCGCTCACCTAATGTTTGTTTGTTTTCTCTCCCCCTTTCCAAACACTAACTGGACTCAGATCAGCCGCTGTGATCTGTAATCTAGCAGCCATTTTTCTGAACATAAGCAGCTTGCATTTAAAACTCTCCTGCTCATCCGTCTTCATTTGAAGACTGGGTTAAAAAATAAAATTAATGATTGCTATCAGAGAGAAGATGAGCAGCATCACCAGTGAAAAGTAGCACTGCCACATTTTTCCAAGGCTAACATTTTTCACTGGCTGGAAATGGCTGGATATACTTGTAAACATTATTAAAAATAATAACTTAATGTTTCCTTCCTGTGACTAGCTAGCATTAGCAAGGTATTTTCAATTAGCATTTCCTCCAAGCAATGTAGGTCTTTTACTTCATTTTATTTAAAAAGGGATTTGTTTTCTAATTTTTTTACTTCTCCTGTTGTCAATAATAGAATTCAGTGAAATGACTGCGGCTTTTTCCTCCCATCACTTATACTTTGTAAAACCTCTGAATGGGAATGTATGTGTTTGATTTTATTTGCTTTAGCATAGCTGTCTAATAAAAGGCAAAGACATAAGTATGCATTTTAATATACTGTATAGTATTATGTGAGGCTTTAAAATAGAAGTAAATAGTATCACACACTTAAATCAAATCATTATAGTTTTAGGGTAAAAAAAAACAAATAATAAAATAACATAGACATTTGTGCTTTTTTTCTTAAAAAATATATTACGAACAAAAAATTAACTGAAATACTCAGACCGACAGTTAGCATGCCTATATAGAGCAGATTATTACATTTTGCACTTCTAACAAGTCTCTCCTTAATGGTCTAATCTTACTTCATTAAAGAGTATATAGATATAGTTTTTGAATGCTAAATAAGGCACACATTATTGCAAATGCAAAGTTGTATCATGGATTTGGCAGCCCCGAAGTAATAATTCCCTTCAATTTCAACACAAAGTTGTTGTACATTTCAATTGATTGCAGTGCACAATTTGATCATCATGCAAACATATTAACATATAACGTACATATTCAACATCATCTTACATGCTGTCTACTCCTATAGAGTATATTGAAATGCGACACAATAAAACAAGCTCTCCATCACTATTCCCACTGATATGCTTTTAAGTTTTACCTTCAAATATATATTTATTGTTTATAAACCACTGCAACTGATTACCTCTTTGTTTTCTTCTTCCTTGCATTAAGCCCACCAACAGAGGTCTGTGTGAGTCCTCCTCATCATTCACAGTGCTCTGGTCAGTGCTATATCCTGTGTCACACCACATGCTAACAGGTCTTCCTTTATGGCATCCCACCACTTCTTCTTGGGTCAGCCTCTCTGTCTTTCTTTTATTTTTGAGCTATTGGACCCTCTTACCCACTCGCTTGCCAGAACTGCGCTTTGCCTGACCAAACCTTCTAAGCCTGCACCCCTCTCCCGTTTTATCATTTATGAGTATTACTTTGAGCATGTCTGTAACACGCACATTCCTCTCATGGCCTTTCTTGCTTACACCATTCATCCATCTCAACATTTGCATTTCTGTAGAACAGATCATTTGCTGATGTTTCTACTTTGTTGCCCAACATTCAACATCATAGATTAAAGCAGGATGGACCACCATTTTATAGACTTTCCTTTTAATCTTACTGGTATCTTCCTGTCACACAGTACACCACTTATCTCTTTCTACTTGAGTCAGGTATTTATTATCTTAGCTCTAATTTCATCCTCCATTTCCCCTTTTTCCTACATTCTAGTAGTCAGATATTCAAAACGTTGCAGTTACCAATTACCTCTTTATATCAATATAAAACAAATTTTGAATAGAAATATGGATTGATTCTTAATTTGGAATTAAAGAAATAACCTAAACACCATGTATTTATTAATTCCAGAAATAAAACCTTATGCACACATAGCAAGCTTAATTTGCTATTTAAATGTAGCATGGAAATGACAAAGTTCTTAAATTTATCTTTCACACATCTGAACACTAAAACATAGTGACCTATATAGTAGCTTACAACACTTATCAAAATGGGTCCTGATTCAGTGAAGCTCTTAAGTATTTACTGATGTCTCATTGACTTCTGATAGTGTCTAACATACCTACATCAAAATAGGCTCAACTATTAAGAAATGTAAAGGCAACTTATCTATCCATCACATAATTATCTTCCTAATTGTCTGTAAACCCCCACTCCATAGATACCCATTTATACCTGTAAGAGATATATCCCCACCTCTTTATACCTGTAAGAGGTATGTCAAATGCCTTTTATACAACTTAATATAACATTAGAAATCAATGAGATTTTTACAATATCTAAACACATTTCATACAAGAGCATCTCTTCCCAATGCAAACTATATAATTATAAATTGACAAATACTGTTTGCCACAAAAGTAGTATATAGTATATGAACATATCCTAATGTTAACACTTCATAAAAACATGGCTCTTCCATGGAAACAGCATTCTTGTCATCACAGTAAACCATCAGAACCAGTCTCAATCTTGATTCTACAATTCATTATGTGTGGAAAGACTACTGTACCCACATGGTGTTCCACTGAGATTAGCCAATAGTCTGCTCACAAGTAATAAATTCCTGAAATCTGGACCTCATTCAGTATGCAAATTGATGTACATAATGTATGTGACACACTGCATAGCCCCTAGCATGCTGGTACATATTGCATGTGACATTCCGTATAACATCTCTTACTTAGCCCAAGACTGGAACAACAACCCCTCGCCAGTGCCACTGAAATACAAGTACTTATCAATAACATTTTCAGTTCTTTACCTGGTAAATATGTAGGTCTAGTAAGCATGAAAATGCAATATTTAGATAAAGTTAGGTTGTTTGGGAGCTGGTCAGCAGGAATACGTCTGAATGTGTTGTTTGTTAACATGGGACTGGATGAAATGATGGCATTTCCTTAATTCTTAGCTTCGCCATGTTCAGAGACAGTGTTGATGGAAAATATAGTTTTGCAACCATAACAGCAAACAAATTTTGTTTGGAAATAAGTATAAAATGTATGTGTGTGTGTGAATATTATACACATATACTTGTTTCCACACTTGCCAGAGAAAGGAAACCATTATATGGCAAATGTCCAGCTGCTCAAATTATTCCACTGGCAAATGCTAAAATGTCTGTCAACATCACAAACAGGCTGGCAGGGATGTTTGAAGAAAGAAAATGAAAGCTGCCATTTATTCTGTGTATGACACCATTTAAACCATTTTTTCCAAAACATTAAATGTTGTATTGCCATTTAAAGTTTTAATCATTCATCAACATGACAGAAGGTGGAAAGTACATTATTATAAAGTCAAACAGATCAGTCCCAGAAATACCTACTAAAAAGTAATCAAGATCCTCAGAATAGGTAAAGGTGCTATCAACTATTGCAGATAGCTCAGGATTAAGATGGAACTCCAAACAGTAACAGTCAAATTTGGCTTAGTCTTGCAGTAGCAAGGACACAGCTAAGCCAGAGCAATTAGTGTTTTTCTAGGATGGCACTGGCATTTAATCAAGTGGCCTCTTAGCTTCTGGGACTTGTTTGGAAACCTACATCAGTTCAGAGATTCATGCTCCCGGTGCCGTTTCTTGTAAACAGAAGCAGTACATGAGAAATGCTGCAAGTCAGGTCTCAAAGTGCTTCCTAGGCCAAGCAGTGAACAAGCTTAGGTAAAGGGTACTCTCAGTTCTCAGCAGAGCTGACTTGCTCAGGTCATGGTGGAGTTATATCAGCCAGAAGCACGCACTTGTCATTGTGCATTGTGTCTGGTTTGTGGGCACATAAAAGCTTTCAGTTTTCAATGTCAGATTACACACCGAACACACTTGAGTTTTGAAGTTTAAGTAAAAACTCAAGAAGGAAATAATATGATTTTAAAAATTCCTTTGAACACATCCTGCTGATCCTAATGATTTGTTGGGCACTTCAGTGTTTGTTGTGTGACAAGTTGGACTTTGGACAAGGTCAGCTCTTGAATCTTGATTATGTTTTTTTTTCCCTTGAGCCAGAAGACATTGATTTGTACATCTAGTTTACCTTGTTTTCTTAGCCATTTGTGACACAGTACAACAGTTCCCATCGAAAAAAGTGTCATGTAAATAAATTACAACTTTGGACGTATACATTAAATAATTTTATAAATGAACTTTAAAAATGAAGGAATAACAAATGCCAGTCCCAGCTTCTATGGTTGTAGTGATTATTCTGATCATGTTGTCATGTGTAATGAAGCACAGTCCCATCATTAATCAAAAGAACCAATCAGATAACTAATTTAGGCAATATTCTTTACCACAGGACATGTCGGTCAGTAAAAATGCATTAAAATAGCAAGAGATCAATAGTAGACACCAGGGACTGTGTTTACTAACCAGTCTTAAACTTTAGGGTATTATTTTCTCAGTCATATTGGGCATCTGCTTTTAAAAGGTAAAGCAAAACTTCAGATAAATGCCAGGATTTTATTTTTAGTCAACAATGTACATTAGACGTGCCCCATTATAAATAAATAAATTGTTATGTTATTCAATGATTTACAAAAAGTGGGCTTCTAAGACTCAGTAAAATATTTAAAAGTACAATATAACTAGGCTGGAATGACACACTGGACATGAAATGCTTGGCAATACAAGACTGTAAAAACTGTGTGTGTCTTCAGTACCTTAAGTATGAGCTCACATCAAATACAATACCTAGCAAGCACTTCTTGTGAGCTGCCTTTAGAGCTCTTGTGTTTTACATAGTCAATACTTTTTATTTAAATACAGATTAAGAGGAACTTTTTACTGTCACCAAAACACTTTTTTGGGGACTTGGCTATTTTTTGTGACAATTTTTAAAAATTATTCCCATCATTGGAAAGAATATCTAAGATTCAAAATGTCACTATTAATTTTAATCCTTTTGAAAAGTTAGAAAGAGAAATATACAGTACAGACAGCCATCTGCAGTATAAAGAAAACATTCTACCACCATCCACATTGCTCCTCACCCACAGATATGTTACACGTTGACTGGTTTTGTACCAGAAAAGGCAGCTATTTCAAGTTGTTCGTGCCCCCCCTCCATCAGACCAAAGAACAATGATCAGACCTTCTGAAGTTTATATAAAGTATGCAAACACAATGAAGAGCTGTACCTAATAAGTTTTCTCAGAAACTAAGCAAAATCACAGTGAGACAGATTTTCAAACTTTTCTGTGGAATACGCATGTGAAGAGAGAGAGAGAGAGAGAGAGAGAGAGAGAGCTAAAATGCATATACTGAGAAGACAAGTAGTCCTGTGGCACCTTAGGGTTTGCCTACACTGGCATGTTTTGCCAAAAACTGCCTTTTGGCAACAAAGCAGTGAGAATGTTTACACTGCAATGCAACTTTTGTTGGGAAAAACACCCAAAAAACTTCCACCCTTGAGAGAGATTTTGTCTTTTCCCCTCCCTTTATTGTCAACGAAGAACCAGTGTGGACTCTGCTGTTTGTTTTATTGAGAGAACTGGCTTTCACCAGTATCCGACAATGCCTTCCCTGATGGCTGTGCTCAGTGTTTTGTGATCTCTGCTGCCCGGCAGGCATGCCCCCCTTCCCTTTCAAAGCTCCAGGAGGTATCTGACAACTGAGTAAGTTGTTCAATTCAGGGAGCAAAGAGAGAACAAATCATTGGAGTGCTTCTGTTCTGCTGCTGCAGGAGGAAGGCTGGGGAGACTTCTGTGATGCTTTAACATTCCTTAGAATAGAGAACTCACAGTGCTGCGAGGGACTCCCAAGAAGCTCATGACCTAATAAATGTGTTAGTCTCTAAGGTGCCACAGGACTGTGCATTGTTTTTAAATTTACAGACTAACACATCTTTATACTGAGATGGTTAAGCATGCAATGAGTAAGCATGCATGTGTGTTTTAGAACATGACACCTGATTTCTAGAGGTATTCTGCAGTACTCCTCACCTACAAAATCAGTTCCATGAACTTCATCCCAAAGTAAAAGATGGAGCTATAATTTAGAAATCCATTTGGTTATCTTCAAAATTGCATGAACTGCTGCAATTATGCTCAGGCAAAAGGAGCCAGCTACCAGAGCTGCTCTTCTCTTTCAGTGCTTCCACAGATGAGATTAGTAGGTGTTCTTTCTAATAATCCCTAGATTTGGGGATGTGAAGATTGGTGGCAGGGTATTACCTCACCTGCTCAGCTGCACTAGTGAGGATCTGTGGGAAGTGAGGAAAGTGCCAGATGACCTATTAAATCTTTGGCACTAATGATTTCTATAATTGAGTTAAATTATTTGAAAAAAAAAAAAACATTGTAAGGAAAATCAGCTGAAAGCAGCCATTATCTTATTCCAAATGGTAAAGTACACTTTACAGATAAAAAAATATTATACAACCATGTAGAACTATGACCCCTTAAAATTGTATGGCCAGACAACTGGAGTGATCTCTCTACTGTGTTAGAATTCATTCCTTATCAAATGAAACACACACAAAGTATAAAACTGTTTCCCCCTCCCCAAATAGAAAGGAAATGTCCCAAGGACTTTCACATATAAAGCCAGAACCAAAGCCCTTTGAAGTCAACAGAAAGATTTCCAATGATTCCCGGAGGCTTTAGAGGCCCAAGATACACACAAATATCCAGGATACCACAATTTGAAGATAAAAGCAATAAGAAAATGTGTGGTGGGGAGTATGTTTGCTGTTACTTTCTTCATTTAAAAGAAGAGAGAGAAAAAAAGAATGTGTTTTTTAGAAATCCTCCTCCACTGATACTTGGCTATTTACTGACATGGGAATT
Source organism: Pelodiscus sinensis (assembly GCF_052426305.1). Taxonomy (NCBI): domain Eukaryota; kingdom Metazoa; phylum Chordata; order Testudines; family Trionychidae; genus Pelodiscus; species Pelodiscus sinensis. The sequence continues at coordinate 27,006,335 of NC_143063.1, read as the reverse complement.
CAAACCACAGCTGGGGTTCCTTCGAACCAGCTTTGAAGCTCTGATTCAGCAAAGCACATAAGCAAATGAGAATTTTTGCTGACTTCAAATGAGACTACTCACACGCTTAACATTAGGCACATGCTTATATGCTTTGCTTGATTTAGGCCTAGGCCATTTGCTACAAGAGCAGATGAGTACTACAGTAATCTAAAACACACCTAGTTATAATTATTTTCAGAAGAATGGGAAAGCAGATCAGAGGGACTTTGGATGCTTGTGAGCCTTGTGTTTGTCAAGTATTCTCCTGTCATTGTATTTTTTTACCAAATACTATTTCTGTATATTTTTGTCAAAAATACAGGCACTTATTTGATTGTATGTAATTCAATTACTTTCTTTCACCCAGTAAAATAAGCTCATTCACACAAAAATTAGGATTCCTTTCCTTTTTTGGCTTGGATACAGCATCTTTTGTACCCAGCTAAGCAAGCTTCCCAGTGTTTGGCAATGATCCTGCTCAGAAGGACAGGATTTAGAACAGATGCGGGCTTCTCCATGTCAGGGTGCCACCAAGTTTTGGTTGATCAGTAAGATGTATAATGAAGTATGACAGAATATAGATTTCCAACAGAAAATAATTTCTAATAGGGGAAGCTGCTGGCTTCATTGCTGAGGATACCCAGTTCAGTTAAAGATAGGCCATATCTTCAAAGTTTGGATGTTAACCTTGTGACTTCTGATATACACTTCAGCTGATTTTAGTATCTGAGACTCTCTATCCAGTTGTAATTACATACCTCACATGATAAGAGAAACAGCCATGAAAATAATGCAAACATTAAAAACAGGACAAAAAGATTTGATCAGGCATTAGGTATATGCAAATTGAGCATATGTTTTCATTGCATATTACCCATCCCTTCCCCCAGAAGTGGAAGTTTAGAAAGTTAGATCATTACAATTTGGCCATTGGGTGGATTTCTGTAAATTAATGGAGTATTTTCATCACAGGTAGATACAGAACTTGGTCCCCTTAAAGTAAATAGAAGATTTTCCATTAACTTAAAGAAGGCTCATACGTTGGTTGCTGTAATACATTTTATATTGTGTATGCTCAAAAATGTTAACAGTGAAAACATCTTTTTCAGTTTTACTAAGCCATAATATTCTTTTAAAATTAACAGTAAAAAGGAATATTGTCAAATATTTTTCAGCAGTTTTAATTTTTTGTTTTTACTGTTTGTGCTCAAAAATAAATATCCCTCTATCTTCTAGTTTAGAAGAAAATGGCATTCTTTCTTTTGTTTCAAATGTATCACAAACCAATCTGTCTTTCTGTAAACGTTCTTGGTTACACAATATCCTTATAACAAACTCACTCTATCACAGATGAAATGTTAAAAGATACTGAAATTTAGCCCTAATGTTTTTCTACTTTAAAAGCAATGGGGACAAAACCATCTTAAATCCAGCTAGCCCTCATTCATGATCCAAACTGGAAAAAAATGGATATAAGCTCTTATAGCAAGGACTCCAAAATGGGAAAATGTATGAACAACATATATCCAAGCAGCTGTATAAAGTTAACATCAAATTGTACTGTATTATAAGCGGGGTAAATTAAAGCAAAAACAAATGGTTAGCGCATGTCAACAAAGTCCACATGGAGAGCAAGTTCATGGCCAACCAGTGCAGGATAGATTCACACACCATCTTGCTGTGAACTAATTGTCCCTGTAGACAAGCTCTTATTAACTGTGAGTTCCAACAAAAAGAAAAAAAGTTCCAGAAGATACAGATGCTCCCTGCAAGTTGCTTTTGCTATCTTGCACACCTTTTAAACAATCTTCAAATTAAATTTGGCATTTGTGATATTTTTCCTCATCTTCAATGCTTTTGTAGGAAAATGGTCTCGTTTCTCACTGCTATACATTTAATAATAATAATATTAGACTACATCATTCACTTTAAATCTAAGAAAATGAGACTGTGATAATAGTACATAATTTTGTGTTAATACCCCAATAATATTCTTGCCCTGCATACAATCTCTTGCTTGTTTGAATACTTTGCTCAATGTAGGTTAATCAGTGACATCCCGTAGGTTTTTAAATAGTATGTCTGAGGCCCTTTACTAGAGATTTTATACCTGAATGTGGATGTATCTGACAGGTTCTTGTGCAACATGATACTGTAGTGCACTCTTTCTGATTTTGAAGTACAGACAACAGAACACATCCTCGCTATTGTAAACTGGCCCATGTCCCAACTGAAGCCAATAGCGCTACAACAATTTACATCAGATGTTGATCTAGCCTAATGTAAACTAAAATGCTAATTTTCAGTGCAAATCCATGTTGTAGTAGATGGAGTAATAAAAGGAAAAGAAGATGAAGCTTAGAAAAATTATAAAATGTAACGACAGCAATAGTAAATATATAAAATAAAGTTTGATAAAAAGATACCAACTATATTACCTTATCTTTTACATGTAAATGATCTTCAAAAAACAAAAAGAATGTGTGTATATATATATATTATACAGTTTAATAACTCTGCTCTAACTACAAATTAATTCAAATCTTGTACTTGCATTAAAAATGAACTCTATTTTATGTTGATCATTAACTCAGAATATTTCACACTAGAGATTTGTCATATTAAGGAGAATTGAAACCACTTATATCAATTAATTGTATTATGCATAATCTCTACATAGATTACCAAAAATAATTTAGATTCTGTATTAAGGAAATATTAAATACGGATTTTTGTAATGAGTCATGACCCAAACTACTATCTAAAAAATACTGTGGAACAGTAGAAGGGATAAAAGCAAAAGAAGTGTTAATTGATAAGTAGCACCACTTAACCCATGAGCATAATAAAAAATAAAGGTAAAAGACATTAAATAATTAAAAGAAAAAAGCTACCTACTCTAAGTTAGTATGGCAAGAACACAAAAACCCAGGAGACCATGAGAGGGAACATTCCCTAGAGCCCACAGAGGCAAATAACTATAAGGGCAAGTTGTAGCAAGTGCAAGAAGGTGAGAGGCAATGCAGCAAGGCACTTAACATGTTTGGAAGTAAAATCCAAACTTATATTCAAAGGGGAAAGTTTAATATAATATCCTCTGACTTGATGACAATGGATGAAAACCACATCATCTGAATAGTAAAGGAGACACAACAGGAAATGTTGGATTAGGGAAGCAAACAAAGTGGGCAGGCGTATTAATTCAGACTGCCTAGTAATTGTGCAGTAGTAAGCAAGCTACATCTGTGGCTGTGGACATGGGCCTCATATGGGTACATCTAAACTACATCCCTTTTTTGATAAAGGGATGTAATTTAGATGTATCGAAATTGTAAATGAAGCCAGGATTTGAATTTCCCGTGCTTCATTTACATAATGGCGGCTGCAGCTTTTTTTCAAAAAAAGCTGCTTTTCAAAAAAATAAAATGTGCTCAAGATGGGGATCATCTGACAGAAATGCCCCATTTGAAAGATCATGTAACCCTCAAAAAATGAGGGTTACAGGATCTTTCAAAATGGGGCATTTCTGTCGAACGATCTCCATCTTGACCACGGTTTTTTTTTCGAAAAGTGGCTTTTCGAAAAAAAGTCATAGCTGCCATTATGTAAATGAAGCACAGGAAATTCAAATCCCAGCCTCATATACAATTATGATATGTCTAATTTACATCCCTTTATCGAAAAAGGGATGTAGTTTAGTTGTACCCTTAAGAGTTAGAAGGGAAACAATTTGGAAAAGTAATGACAGCTGGTATAAACTGGAACCTGACATGTTGTTTCCCATTGTGTTACCCTGGGACAGGATTTTCAGTTCTTCAAACAGATCAGTGATTGTCAGGAGAATGACCAAACCAGAAATGGGAAAATATGGGGAAAAATGCTTCATAAATATTCACTCATGCTTTCTACTGAAATCTGTTTTAGTCAAATTCACAGAAAAAAGGCTAAATTTATTGGACACATTATGAAAACTATTGGTTCAGAACCAGATCGATCCACTGAGATAGAAGTAAGATCCTGGATCTACTTTGTCACTAGAAGTCAACACATCCAGCAAAATGTATTGGAACAGAGTTCTCACCGTTGACTAATTCTGGTCTCAGCTATATCTATTTAACCAAGTTTGAACAGGTGTTTTAGTGCATGATCTGATATTCACCACATCTGCCTTTGTTGAGCTGTTAAAAAAAACACGGATAAGTTGCACAGGGAGCACTTAAATGTGTGTCCCTGCAGCATCTCAGAACATCGAGTTTTAACTATGTGCATTTGCATAGGGGAAACAGACCCTTGCCCATCTTTAGGGTCCATTTCCCATGCAGTATTCTGGCCTTGGGAAATGTTTTTGTTTGCACTCATATCTTGGTGGCCAGAGAAATAAGCATGCATCAGAAATTAGGGCATGCATCTGGGAGCTGAAGTTCAAGTTCTAGTTCCACTGACCTTTTAACTATTTATATAACATGAAACGATTTCAGCAGTAGAGACTGAGAAAATTCTATCTCAGAAAACCCTGTGACTCAGTGGCAAGGCAACTTCTGCGTGTGGGTGAGTTTAGTGCAAGGCCTAGCTCAGCATTGGGAGGGGTAGAATTTAACTCGGAGGAGTGCTGTAACCACTGAGTTAACAATTAATGAGGGGCCTCATCATCTCCTCTTCCCGTGTTGTTTCGCATGAGACCCAAGCTAAAAGGAGGCCTGTGAAAACAACTATCAGATCAGATGCTGTAGGATAGACAGACAAAGCAACGCTTACTTCAGGCTTGCTAACATGTGGGGGGTGGGGAGGAAGGGCACTTGCCTTTGGGCCCAATGATTCAAAATGGCCCAGGGCACCTAACTGCCGATGCCATTACTGTGACAGCAGCAGCACATAGAGCCTTAGGTCCTCTAAATTGCCTCTGAAGCTCTGCACCACACACAGGAGCGGCCCTAGATGAGCTGCCAGCAACTGGTGCCCTAGGCAAAACGCGTGATCGGTGTGCGATCGGTGCCCCGGCCTCCAAAGCCCTCAATGGCCATTTATCTTAGCGCCCTAGGTGATCACCTAGTTTGCTTGTATTGATGGGCTGCCACTGACCACATGTTGTTAGCGTCTTTGAGGCCTGAGCAGCAAGACGGCACTGAGACCTCGCCCCGGGGGTCTAGCAAGGCTGACAGCTCCACTGGCCTAGTTTGAATATACTGCCAAGGATTAAGTGTGAGAAAGGCACCTGGATGTCCATGTTACATTCCATGAGGTGTAACAGTTAATTCAAACTAAGGACTTCATTTGAATTCCTGTTTCACTGCTGCGTGTAGCCGCGGGCAGTTACTTCGGATTAGTGGAATTTAAAAATGGTGACCGGATGGGAAGATGCAAATAAAGCCATGGGATATTTAAAACCTGGGCTTCATTTGCAACTTTGAATGCCTACATTAGCCTCCCTAGTTCGAACTAGGGGCTAGTGTAGACATACCCTACAAGAAGAATCTGAAAATGGACTTGGTAAAATGAGTTTTTCTCAATATTAGAAGCATTAGACAAATATTTCATATCACATGTCTAAAATAGTGACTCCAAGGCAACCAGTGGACCGGATGAGTGTGCTTCCTTCATCCTCAGTGACTTCACCACTGAGTTACAGGGTTTTCTGGGGTAGAAGCTTTCTCAATCTCTCCTGTTGAAGTTGTTTCATGTTATATAAATAGTTGAAAGGCCAGTGGAACAAAGACTTGAACTTTAGGCCCCTGCATCCCAGGTGCATTCTCTAACTTCTAGATTATCTAATGCAAGATTGCTGTAACCAAGATGGTGTCCTGCAATAGGGTAGATTTGCTAACTGCACTTGTGTGCCTAGAATTTATGGTGTATGCCACTTGACCCGTATCAGTGCTCTGATTGGGTGCAGAGGGAGCATATGTCTCTTGGAGTCAAAGTTTTTTGCCATTAACATACACCTCACTTCACATGCCCTTTCGTTACATATGTGTCACTTCAGTAATATTGGGAGAGGGGAGGGAAGGGGAAAGATATTCAGACAGAAACCAATGGAATCTGGTGACCCTGCATATGGGCAACAGTAAACAAAATGTCTCATGGGCCACACATAGAACCCTGATTAGCCTTTTGTGGCCCATGGGCCACAGGTTGCCGATTACTGCCCTAAGAAAATGGTGAAATCCGAATAATATTTGGATGATTTTTTTAAATAAAAGTGGTTTTAATTAACAATGGCCTTTCTTAAATTAAAAAAAAAATTGACTATTTATTTAAAAAGTAAGGGTATGTCTACACTACCCCACTAGTTCGAACTAGGAGGGTAATGTAGGCATACCGCACTTGCAAATGAAGCCCGGGATTTGAATTTCCCGGGCTTCATTTGCATAAGCGGGGCGCCGCCATTTTTAAATCCCCGCTCGTTCGAACCCCGTGCCGCGTGTAGCCACGCAGCACGAACTAGGTAGTTTGAACTAGGCTTCCTAGTTCGAACTACTGTTACTCCTCATTCCACGAGGAGTAACGGTAGTTCGAACTAGGAAGCCTAGTTCGAACTACCTAGTTCGTGCCACGTGTAGCCACGCGGCACGGGGTTCGAACGAGCGGGGATTTAAAAATGGCGGTGCCCCGCTTATGCAAATGAAGCTCGGGAAATTTAAATCCCGGGCTTCATTTGCAAGTGCGGTATGCCTACATTACCCTCCTAGTTCGAACTAGGAGGGTAGTGTAGACATACCCATAAAGAGACTGTGGCTTTCTGGGGGATTTTAATAAAATATATCATGGAACTGATACATTTTGTAATATTTTAATATTTTAATAATATTTGCACTAAAATTATGGAACGCCACCCTTAAAAAGTTGCAAGTTGCAAGAAATGGGTCTGTATTGAACACTTTAAATTCAGTCAGAGGCACCATAAAAATGGACAAAAATAATATTGAGTGATAGACCTAATTTTAATTTTGGATAAAGCATATGTCCAAGAATAAACAAGAAACCATAGACATCTTCTCTGGGCTTGGCAGAGGATAGAACTGTTTTTTAAGCCAAAAAGCTGACTTGGAAGAATCATGGTCGGGTAAATAAATTAAGTATAGGTAGGACTAAGTTTTACTTTTCTTCCCTTGTAGTTGGGATACATCAAACTTTATTGTTTCTTCTTCTTCTTTCTAAAAGCATTCAGAATGTCTTTAGCGACATTATAAATACATAGCCACCTAGGATTCTAAAACAATCTGGAATATCATAAAAGCAAATATATAGAGGCTACTGTCATTTGAACTAAAGGGGAATTTCCATTAGGTCTTAGCAAGTGAAGGCCTCCCATCAACTAGTAAAGAGAATTGGTACACAAACCAAGCACACTAATCATATAAGTTTGTAACATTCTTTATAATATGGCAGATACAAATAATGATTTATCAAAATTAAAATCTCTCTCTCTTACTAGAAAACTAAAGTCTCTTGGACCCAGAAGATTCTTTGCAATGCCTTGCAGTTTTTGTTTCCACTTCAGCATTTAAAGAGTTCAAAATATTTAAAGGTTCCATGTTACCATGTGCTACAACTTATAATGTCTTGTCTTGCCTCTTAGGATTGCCTGCTCAGGTATACAAAGATTTCAGTTTACCTATATTGGACTCTTGCACGAGTGTTAATGATGAGTAATAATTATTCATAATTAACTATGATGTAATGAGTCCTACATTTGAGTCGGTTTTACTGCATTCTTCTTTTGCAAAGTGGTCAAAGCTCGGCCTTCATCATGTGATCCCTAACTGCTGTTACACTCACTTGTGTCATGCCTGTGAGTTCACATTGATGTATCACATTACCTCCATATCAATTTAAGAATCACAAATGAATGACAACATGGCAATAACAGGCTACCAATACTACAGATAAAACCTTCCGTTGGAAGGAAGGTGTTTTGAATGCAGTAGCATCTCCTCATTCTTTCAGAGCACAAACTCTTTGATGCTTTGGTTTTAGTCAAGTCTGGACATAGAATGCTCAGGTACTGTACAGAATCATACAAAATATTTGCATTGACCCATATGAACTGGGCCTGGGGTCTGAGGACTTGTGAAAGGTCATGCTTGTGAAAGTTCAGGTCCCTTGACTGCCCTTTCCCCACAAAGGGTTACCCTCCTAAAGACCTACCAGGGATTATCTGGATAGGAACATTTCCCCAGTTCCAGCCTTCCTTCACTGCCTCTGCAACTCAGTAACATGACATCTTCATCAATAATCCTAAGGCTCCACTACTCACAGACACCAGGGATAAGGAAACTGCTATGTGGGGTACCAATCTGAAGAAGGTCCTAACCCCAGCACATAAAACAACAACAACAGCAACAACAAAATGTGCACCAGAGTAGTATACTGGCAATCCAGCATGCTCTGTCATCAGGGTCTTCTTTCCTTTTCCAGTGGGGGATGGAAATTTAGACAACCACAATATTCTTAATTTAGACCAAATAGCTCTACAATTTTTAATGTCTGAGAAAATCATTCCTAACTGCAAAGAAATAAAGTGGAAGTTAGGGAATAGCTTGTGATGCACAATAGACTGGAAAGTGGTTGATAGAATGAAACTCCTAACCAAAATATTGGGTTATCGTGAACTGAAACTAAAGACAAGTACTGAACACTGACTGACTCTTGTCAGAGCTGTCAATGAAAGCTTCATGAAAGATGCCTTGTTTTGCCAACTGTGCCAAGATATCTATTTATTATGGGCCATGTGTACTGTTCTATACCTGATGCCAGGGCAAACACAGTACCCCAAATAGCAAGTAGGCATGTTTCATCACTCTCTCTTCTGATGTCATGACTGAAAGGGACTCCCAGTTGTGCAAAGTGATAGGTCATTGTTCACCAGAAGTAGCTGTTTTTCAAATTAAAAATTATGTGTTTTGCTAATAAAATAAACACTGGATTAAAATCTGTTTATTGAAGTCTGAATGTACAGAATACATGTCCATTGCAAAATAGATGTGGATATGAATTTTTAATGGTAAATATACTAGGGCATCTAGGATGAAGACTTTAGTGCTCTGACGTAATGGATGTTTTGATAGTCAGGGAATGGAAACAAGACTGTGGAATGAACTCCTACAAGAATTTAGGTCCATTCCAAACTCTCCACCTTCCATGCTAAGTGCAAGGCATATTTCTCTGACTTTGCCTTTGCTAACATTAACATAAAGTGATATGTGTGTATCAAATAAAATTCCAAAAACACATTCCACTGCACACACTTTCCCCCCGGGAAGAAAATGAGAGAACAATCACATGACAGGTGTTAATGATGTTACTTAATGCACTGCTGAAAGGTGCTCAGATATTACCTTGATGAACATGGTATAAAGGACCTAAATAGAATAGAACCCACAAAATTCTTTAGCTTCATTTTTAAAAATCAATAATTGGAGTGCCAAACGTAGCACTCACTTGTACCAATGAAATCCAGATGAAATACATTGTCATTACGAAGGTTACTGAAGATTTACGGTGCTATAACTAAGGACAGAATTTGGCCCTATGGTTTAATTAACATTTTAAATCAAATCCAGATTTGAAAAAGTTCCAAAATTTCAAATGATCATAAATACCATTGGTATAGAATATTAGACTAGGACATATTTTGTACATTCTTTACTTTAAAGATGTGTATTTTCTTATCAAAGAATAATTACTGTTATGCTTGAAATTATCATCCTCACATTCTTCAGTGAAGTTAAATGACTGCTGAATGTTACATTTTTCCTTTGATCAGGGATTCAAAACAATTTCTAACAAAACATTGGGAGCACTAGGGATTTTAAGAGGTTATGTCATTAAAGGGTTCTGTGCTCTTTCCACATATATACTTGTTCCAGGGAATCCGTATTTTCAGTAATAAATAATGTTTTGAAACAAACAGGTGATTTCTGTAAGAAGAATCGACTGTACTTTTTTTTTAAGGCAGTGGTTTCTGTAGAAACCTTTTCTCTCTTTGTCCTCTCCTATCTGCAGGGTATTGACAGCTCTGACAAGACTTTGATTATCTAGTCAGCAGGAGTCTGAGACTTGTCACTTGTCAGGTGTGAGCCGACAGTCACGCAGCTGATGAAACAATTGAAAGGAGATAGGCTGAGCACCAGGACGATCAGGGTCATCAAGCCCAAAATGTTCAGCTGTCTAGCGAGGGGAACTGCTTACACCTCTCTTAATGACTCAAATAAGGCAGGAGAGCAAAGCAGGGAAGAGCTAGATAAATACAAATACACAAAGGGTGGGGAGGGTGGAAAAGCTCCAGTTGTCAGCATCTGTTTCTTCCACATGGTGATGCAGTTTTGGCCAGATCCTGGGAAGGGCTGAGCACCTCCAACTCTAGTTGAAGTCAGTGTAAGCTGCAAGTTTTCTCCTCTCCAGCCTTGGCGCTTAGCTATTATAGGAGTGTAAATGTGATGGTGCCACTCAGTAATACAGATCTTCAGCACCCAGCCTGTTCTCTAATGCAATTTTCTCTCTATCTCCCCCCATCTCTGCCCCAGAGAAGAGCTGGATTCTTTTCAATTACATCTTAAAATGGATATTGAATGGCAAGCCCATTCAAAACAAGAATGATGAGGATCTGGAGGAGGAGAGAGAACAATTCAGCATTGAACAACCACGTTCATCAGTGTAAGCTTTCTGTTGGGGTTTTCAAGCTTAGATCTTGACTGTAATACCATGTCATTTATTCCTAATATTAAGGGAGAAATTCACTAACCAACATGAGTGAAAGGTCAGCACAGTGGCTTTACACACAGTGGGGGAATTAATGCCAGCTCCGACAGCTTCCAAGGGACCCAGCCGCCGACATTAGATAGAAATTTCAGCTGTGATAAGTGGCTTCCTTAGTCAATATGCTAAGTAAGAGACCTGTTTAGCAGTATTTTCTGCTATGCAGGATACAGATTTAGTGTACTGGCAATGTTGATGACATGCCTAATAATCTACACTTCAGTACTATGCTCCTCACCACAAACCCCCAAAGGGAAACATTTTACCCTCATACACAGGCACATGACAGTGTGATCTGTGAATGTACATCATAAGCACAGCACATTTAGTGTGCCATACACACAGCTCAAATAACATATATAATAATATTTCATAGGAAGGCTTAGGCAAAGAAGGCTGTATATAACAGCATTCATCAGTTGCAATTGGCAGGGCTATGAACAAAATGCTTTCTAATAAATCCCCATAATCCGTAACTAATATCATCACTGTATACATTTTATACAACTACGGGGTCAGTAGGCAGGAGCTTATCCTAAGAACATTTCACATAAAAGCGGATTAGTAATGATGCAGTACACTTGAAGATCATTCAGGAACTTTAACTAGAGGAAAAACCAGGTGTTTCATTCACCAGTGGTGATTCTCACAGAACACACACTATCCCTGTTTTCTGTGATCTGCACAAGTTCTCTATGTCCTGGTCTACACTACAGTGGAAAGTTGAATTAAAATATGCAACTCAAAATATGTTAATTATATAGCTAGAGTTGACATATCTTAAATAGTGTTTCCTCACTGTCTACACAGCGGGAGGTGAACAGGAGCAAACGCTCCCATCGGCTTCTCTTACTCCTCATGAGGAGCAGGAGTACCTGCACCAATGGGGGCACCTTCAGAGTTCAATTTAGCAGGTCTTTAATAGATCCCCCAAATCAAATTCTGGAAGATTGACCCCAGCACTGTCGATCTTCCGTGTAGTGAAGACGTGGCCTACTTCTACTGGAGCTTCAGGAGGTAGCCAAGTTAGTCTGTACAGGATAAACTTAATATATAGATGCTGTACAGGATAAACAAAATATATAGATGCTATCATGAGCTTTCATGGGCACAACCTTCTTCAGAGCTCATGATACCATCTATATGTTTTGTTAGTCTATAAAGTGCTACTAGACCAGTTTTTGTTTTTTTAAGTTTATTCTATTGGGGTGCCATTCACGGAGTACTTCCTAAGCATTAACAGCTAAATAGTGCACTCAAACAAATTAGATAGGAAATCCACTTTTTAAATTAAATTATAACATACATTCTAATACAAACTTAATTAGTGGCAGAAAATTCTGCTGTCAGTTACATCTTTGTAAATAAGGAGTAACTTCAGTGATTTCAACAGTGCTACTCCACCTTTATACTGATGAACCGTAACTGACAACAGAATTTGACCTTCTATCAATCTTTTAAATCATGAGCTGCATTTATTTGTTTACCTGAGCTACAAACAAGCCCCTCTAAGTTCAGGAGTTTTCTGCTGTTTCCATAAGATTGGTTATCGATGTTCATTAAACCTTGGGATACTTGGACATATGTAGAAGATAAGCATGGATTAACTATGTCTGACTGTGCATATCAATTAGGGGGAAATTAATATTACACTAAGATAAGATGGTAATGAAAATCCACAAAGCCAGGACATGCAGAATCAGAGATGGAAATCGGGGTGAACTAATATATGACACACATTATAGGATACAATTCCACTATCAAAGGGAAGAGTCTTAAACCAAAGAAAGATAAGAAAACAAAAAAGGGTGAGAGATGCTATAGTATTCAGTATGAAATGCAGAGGGAAGTCTGTGGAGTAAACTGGAAAATAACTTTAAAAGTTAACTTTTGCATAACTGTGTATTAAATTAAACCACAAGACAGCTTAGTACAAAACAGCTCTGTGAATATCTGTCTGATACACTAATCGTTTCTGGCGCAAACAATTACACCATGCTGCCATGTATGAGTCTGGATCTGCATGAGAGGCATTTTTCATTGAGGATTTCAAAGCACTTTCTAAAGCACAGGTCAGCAACCTTTTCAAACCAAAGAACCAAAACTACATCAAAATTCAGAACAAGTGGTCAACAAAGAGCCAGTATAAGAAAGCCCATTTGCATGACTGAAAATATACAATCTACTAATATTGATAATTGGCAAGATGAATAATAATAGCATAAATGAAACACTGTACTCACAGACTTTATTTCATGAGACTTCTGCTGTGGCTGGGGGTGTAGATTGTGGTGTGCAGGAGTCTGTGTTAGGTATATGAGGGGCTTAGGGCTGGGTCTTGGGGGGTGTGGGAGGTTCAGGAGGCAGGGCACTGGGGGTGAGAAGTAGAGTATGTGGGGAGGCCCTGGGGCTGGATTATCTTACATAGCCAGGGCTGGGCTGCTGTACCTGGGCAGCAATGGTTGGATGAGGAGCTAGGCCAGTATCTCTGTAGCTGGATCGTGGCCTCCACTCCTACTGGTGCCGCAGCAGGAGGGGGGCCAGCACCAGCCCTTCCTACAGTCAGATGGGGGCCAGACCATATGGCCTGTCCCAGGATCAGAGCCAGGGTCACAACGCTGCGGCCAGATGGGGACTGGGCCCCAGCCTGAGTCAAACCATTGCAGCGGGGCTGTTGCAGCAATAGTGGGCCTGCTGGGGCTGGGTCGCAGGTTCAGCCCCAGCAGCACGGCGGCTAGAGACAGACTGCTGCAGTCAGACGGGGGCAGGAGCCGGGCAGCTGCAGCCAGATGGAAGCATCTGCCACCACCAGCCCCTCTCACTACCCAGGATGAGAGCATGCACATGTCCCATGTCCCCTACAGCGTGTGTCCAGCCGGAACTTTAAGCAAGCAGAGTACCCCAGCCAGCTCATGCTGGAGCACAGCCAGTACTTACCGGGCCTACCCGGTTCCTTTCACCTCTGGTTAAAAGGTGAGATAGACAAAAAAGACCATCTTGACATGAGCAATTACACGTTTTAAAAATTTGGAATTATATTTTATTTTAATTTAAAAAGGTGCATGTATTTTGGGAATGGCAAAGGAGCCATATTTGGTTCTCTACTGAGCCATATTTGGCTGAAGAGCCACAGATTGCTGACTCCTGGATGATAAGTATAATTAATTAGAGTTGCAGTGGGAATGCAATTGCTCTAAAAGAAAACACAGAACTCCCACTGATGTCTGTGAAGATCCAAGGTCAAATGCAACCTATGAGTGGTACATGTAGATCATGTTATATAGTAGGTTTAAAGGTTAGCCATAAAGACAATGCTACAAGGAAATGTTTCGTAAGAAACCAAATTCTGAATTTCCAATCCATGTTCCACTGTGGAATGGATATTTGATACCAGAATGACAGTATAATAAATAAAACACTCCTCAAGAATGCTAGGGCACAGTGACTGACAGGTACAGATCAATAGACTAGCCACAATGGTTTCAGCCTATTTTTATTAATACTTTAATTTAATCTTCAGCTTTAAAATAAATGACAGTGCTTTACTGATGTCTTTCAGATTTGATTTCTCATCCCTAAAACATTGAATCAGAAATCTAACCTGAGAATGATAAATTTACACTAGTGAAATAAACTCATTGAAATGAATTACTTATGTCATACTTGGGGACATATTCTGCCTGGGCTAGAGCTAATAGAAAGAGGAGGGATGCTGCTTATTGTGTCTGTTAGTCCTGAGATCCTGCTGGCTTGGGCAGTATTTCATGGGTAATGCTGCATGGATGTGATGTGGGGCAAATTTGACTGCTCCTTTGTACAAGAGCAGTAATTCCCTCTGGCTAGTGCACATTGCAGATGACAGTGCATTCATTAGTCACGTTGAGGAACTAATCACACTCCCTAAATAGCAGTTCATATGCCCTTGAGACTCCGATGAACTGCCCAGCACAATAGCTGTCTTATTCTACAGTACCTTCGTACTAGGTACAGTAGAAATCCTGCTGCTATACAGCTTGGGCTGCAAGTGAGGAAAGGGCCTTTGGGTTTTTTTATGCCTCTTCATAGCTATATCTGCACTGACCTGAACAGAGAGTGGCACTTTACTTTTATTATGTGATAATAAATTGTGGGGTTTGAATTAACTTTTGACATAAATCTGATGCATTTACATTACACTAAAATGGGGGACTGGAACATAGTGGGGCTGCTGAGAGCTACTGAACCAAATTGGAAAGCCAGTTTCTTATGGAAACCACTTCAAGCCAGAGGATGTTGCAGTACCCTCTTCCTCCGCACTTATAATTTTAGCACCTATACACTAAACTTAAGAGCATTGGCAGGTCAGCCTATAAAAGCAAGTCAGACAACTCCGCCTGGTGATAGGGATGTTAAAATATATGTAATTGGCTAAGCGTGTAACACGGTAACAGGCGGAGCAGCAGCTAGCTCCTCGAGAGCCGCTTCATGCCGGAAGCCAGCTTTTAAGTCAGCTCTCAGTAATTAGGGGCTCCTGCCTACTGCTCTGCTCTCAGGGAGCTGGCTGCTGCACTGTTCCTTCTGGTACAGAGCTGGCAGTGTGGAATGGCAGCCAGCTCCCTGGGAGCTGGACTGAGAGCTACATGTAACTGGGAAACCAATAATCTCATGCTTATCGATTACCTATTTAAATGGCTACACTCATATATCCCTAGTTAGTGGTCTGTTCTATAATCAGATTTCACCAACCAGTAACAAATGTTAACTTCTGGATTACCATAGCAGTCTTACTATGGAGTCACAGAAAGTTCCTTGGGTCCTCCTGTCTCTCTTGACACCCTGGGAAGCCAGACTATGTGATATCTGAAAAAACCACAATGCTCAGGCTGCTTCCAGTACCAAGACACCAGTCATATACTCTAGATCAATCTGTACCTCAGATCTCACAAAGACAACACTGGTAGCCAATCGTATAGTTAACTAATTAAAGATTTATTCACTAGGAAAAAGAAATGAGACAGTTATTTACAGGTTAAAGCCGACAACACATATACACAAATGAGTTCAGTCTATGGTGATGAATCTGTGAGCACTGAACCAGGTTGACCCTGGAGATCTCTGCTTTTTGTTTCTTAGCTCCTACTCTTGGGCTACATCTAGACTGGCATGAATTTCCGGAAATGCTTTTAACGGAAAAGTTTTCCATTAAAAGCATTTTCGGAAAAGCACGTCTAGATTGACAGGACGCTTTTCCACAAAAGCAGTTTTTGCGGAAAAGCCTCTGTGGCCAATCTAGACGCGCTTTTCCGCAAAAAAAGTCCCGATCGCCATTTTTGCAATCGGGGCTTTTTTGCGGAAAACAAATCTCTGCTGTCTATACTAGTCCAACTCCTTGGTGAAAGCAGGACCAACTCCAAATAAATCATCCCAGCCAGAGTTTTGTTAAGTTGGGACTTAAAAATTTCTTAAGGATGGAGATTCTACCACCACCTTAGATAACTCATTCCTGTGCTTCACCACCCTCCTAGAGAAATAGTTTTTCCTAATGTCCAACCTAGACCTCCCCACTGTAACTTGAGACCATTGCTCCTTGTTCTGTCATCTGTCACCACCTAGCTCCATCCTCTTTGAAACCCTCCCTTCAGGTAGTTGAACTCTGCTATCAAATCCCTCCTCCCTCTTCTCTTCTGTAAACTAATTAAGCCCAGTTCCCTCAGCCTCTCCTAATAAGTCATATACCCAGCCCCCTAATCATTTTCATTGCCCTCTGCTGGTCTCTTTATAATTTATCCACTTTCTTTCTGTGGTGAGGGTCCCAAAACTGGATACCGTACTCCAGATGTGGCCTCACAAGTGCTGAACAGAAGGAATAATCACTTTCCTCAATATGCTGGCAATACTCTTACAAATGCAGCTCAATATACCACTCACCTTCTGGGAAACAAGGACACACTGTTGACTCATATCCAGCTTCTCATCCACTTCAATCCCCAAGTCCTTTTCAGAACTACCTCTTAGTTATTCAGTCCCTACCCTGTTGCAGTGCTTGGTATTCTTCTGTCCTAAGTGCATGACTTTGAACATATCTTTGTTAAACATCATCATATTTCTTTTGGCCCAATCCTACAATTTGTCTAGATCACTGTGTACTCTGTCCCTACACTCTGCATATCTATCTCTTTTTCCAGATTAATGTGATCCATGAACTTGCTGAGGGTGCAAACCAACTTATTAACCAGATCATTAATGAACATGTTGACCAAAACTGACCCCATGAATGACCCTCTTGGGCACTCTGCTTGACACTGGCTGCTAACTAGGAATCAAGCCTCAGATCACTACCTGTTGAGCTTGGTAATTTAGCCAACTTTGTCCATTCATCAAACCATACTGCTTTAACTTTCTCGAAAGAATATTATCAGAGACTGTACCACAAACTTCGCTAAAGTTAAGGTATCTCATATCCATAATTTTCCAAATATCCACAAAGCCAGTTATCTCATCACAGTAAGCAATTAGGTCAGTCAGACTATGTATAGACTGCAGGCTTCTTTCGGAAGAAGCTTTTCTGGAAGAGATGTTCCGAAAAAACTTCTTCCGAAAGAAAGCATCTACACTGCCAAAGCGCACCAAAAAAGCAATCTGCTTTTTCGAAAGATAGCATCCACACTGAATGGACACTATCTTGCATTTAAGCTCTGATTACTATAGACTGAGTGGCCTCCAGGGCACCTGTGCTTTTTCCTCTTTCCTCTTCTTTCAAAAGAACGCCCTCTTCCCTGTCCACATACGCCTTTTTCCAAAAGAGCTCTTTCGCAAAAAGGTTTCTTCCTCGTAGAAAGAGGTTTACCAATGCTGGAAAAACTCCTCTGTCCTTTCAAATTTTTTTTTAAAGAACATGATTGAAGCGTGGACCTAAGTGAAGTTTTTTTCAGAAAAATGGCAGTTTTTCAAAAAAACTCTGTAGTGCAGACATAGCATCAGGCATGACTTGCCCACAGTGAATCCATGTTGGTTTTGATTACCTTCTTCTCCTCCAAGTGTTTCAAATGATTTTTCCAGGGACTGACTGGTCTATTGTTCCCCAGATTCTCTTTCTTCCTTTTTTAAAGATGAGTACTATATTTGCCTCATTTTATTGTCAGAACCTCCCCGATCACCACAAATAATGGTCAATAGTTCTGCAATCATGTCAGCCAACTCTCTCAGCACCCTCAGATGAATTAGATCCAGCCCCATGGACCTGAAAAGCATATTCAGCTTTTCTAAATAGTCCTTAACCTGTTCTTTCACCGTTGAGGGCTGCTCATCTCTTCACCATATTGTGCCTCCAAGGGCAGCAGTCTGGGAAATGACCTTGTCTATGAAGACCAAGGCAAAAATAGCATCAGGTACTTCATATTTTTCCACATCATCTGTCATTAGGTTGTCTTCTCCTTAAAGTAAGGGTCCCACTCTTTCCCTGACCTTCTTCTTGTTTCTAACATATGTGTTGAAACCCTTCTACTTCCCCTTCACATCTCATTCTAGCTGCAACTCCAGTTGTGCTTCAGCTTTCCTGATTATATCTTTGCACATTTAAACAATATTTTTATACTCCTCTCATCTGTTCAAGTTTCCTCTTCTTGTAGGCCTCCTTCTTGTGCTGAAGATTTTTCTGATAAGCCAAACTGGTCGCCTACCATATTTGCTATTCTTTCTGCATGCTAGATAGTTTGTTCCTCTTCCCTCAGTAAGGCTTCTTTAAAATTCAGCCAGCCCTGGACGCCTTTTCCCCTCATATTAGCCTCCCAGGGGATCTTGCCCATCAGTTCCCTGAGGGAGTCAAAGTCTGCTTCAAAGCAAGCATTTTTACATTTATAAGCAAAATTTATGTATTACCTGATAGCAGGATACTGACATAACAAGTAAGATTAAGCAACACACAAGCAGTTCATAGAATCTAAACACCACACATTTTCTAACAAAGTTCAGCACCTACATTGAGCAACATTAACATATAATTGAGCTGGTCTGGTTTCTAGCTATGAATCTGTCAGTGCTCAGCACACCTATAGACTTGGCGAGAACTGACACCTGGTTTACCAGCATCACACTCAAATGGTATCCTTAGTAGTCCTTCTCCTTCCTAGCTGTGTCAGAGGACATCACCCGGGCTCATTTATGTCCTAGTGGTATATCCTCCTGGAACTATTGAGAGTCGGTGCAAATCAGAACAGCCTGCGGACTGTGCTATGTTATGCAAAAAGACTGGTCCAAAAGGCTACAACTTCAGTACTGGAGGAGCCCATGCAAAGTTGGCTTAAAGCAGTGGTTCCCAGCATAGCTATGCATACCCCTCAAGGTATACAGAGGTCTTCTAGAAGGTACATCCACTCATCTATGTATTTGCTTAGTTTTACAACAATTTACATAAAAAGCACTAGTAGAGTCAGTACAAACTAAAAATTAATGCAGGCAAAAATGGGAAAGTCAATAGTTTTTCAGGAATAGTGTTACTGACACTTTTGTATTTTTGTCTGATTTTGTAAGCAAGTTTAAGTAAGGTGAAACTTGGGGTACATAAAACAGACTTCTGAAAAGTGTATAGTAGTTTGGAAATATTGAGAACCACTGGCTTAATCATCCTCCTGATTTGTACCAACTGTCTCTTTAGTCACACCTTATGGTTTGGGCCTGAGGTCTTTCTTAATTTGAGATAGACCTGTGCCACAAAAGTTGGTTCTGTGTCTAGGTCATGAATCCTCCAAGGCTGAAAGTGTTGACTGCTGATATTTAGGTTCAGGGCCATCTCTTTTTATGGGCAAGCCTAAAAGCAGATGTAAAGCTGTGCTTCTGCCTGATTTTGTAGCCCTAGCAAATATATTAGAACATTTTAATTCATTGGGGGAGTTCAGTCAACATCTATTGTCAGTCAGAATAATTTGTGAAGGGTGTCAAAGGGATTTGCATGTACTCTTTGATCATTTTTTCTGTTCTCACCATTTTGTTTCAAGAGCATGAGAAAAGATTTAGCTGTAAAGCTATCAATACACTGTTATCCATATATACATTTTCAAGAATATTAAATCCTCCAGTTAATATAAAACAATTGTGGAAATGGTTGGCAAATTAAAGATGGTTGTTATAGATTCCAAAAATACTTTTGCTTTCAGCAAAATACATTTTTAATTACTTTCCTACTAGCTGTCATTTTTCATAAACCAGTCTAGACAACTCGTGCCAAATCATGCAAAAACTGATTTCAATGAAATCTCTTCCCCTAATATCAAAGATCAGAGAATGTTAGTGGTTTTTTACACATGTAGAGCTTAACAAAATAGCCTTAAATAAGCTTACTCTCCATGGAACTCTAGCAAAACCAAAACTTCAATTTTTGAAAAGTATTGTCTTTAGAAAGTAAACTATAACATAATTCCAATTGTTTATTTTGAAAGCAACATTAAATACATATAAATATGTCATTAAAATATGCAGTTTATTTTGTGTCTTCTTTTCCTGATAGTTTATTATCTATGCATTCAAATTTCCTTTTCCCAAAACAGATTACTATAAAGATCAAACTAGCAAAATCTGCATAACTATAGCTGCAAAATTGTACATTTTTCTATCATGACTTTAATCCTTATTTATCTAGAGCACATTGAAATGCAAAGCAAAAATTAAAAATAATCTGAACTTTTATTTCCTTTACACTTTTGATTAAAATTATTAGACTAAGTTGTAGTAGCAGGGAGAAAAAAAAATCACGATGTAGTAAAGAATGTAGATTTTGCTTTTAGCGCCAGAATCAATGTCCAAATCTAAAATTGATATAATTGACTGTTAATTAATTCCCTTGATATTTTCATTAGCACATCCAAGCAACAAGTCATCTGTTTGGCACTTCTGAATTATTCAGGAAGTATTCAGCTTGCTATAATGAAGGCATTATGTGCCTGATACTATGCCTACTTATAAAGTTAAATCCAGGACCTATTTTTATTTTTCTATATGTAATCTTAGCTGCCCCCCAATATATGTTAACCAAAATTTCATACCTTATCAAAGATGTAAAAAGTAGTGCCTGGAGTTATTTTATATGAAAACAAACTTGGCTAGGAATACCCTTTACTTATGTTTTACTTATCAGTAGTTTAAAGTGATAGCTTTCCTTTAAGATTTAGTAGAGGAGGGCAAATCATAAGGGGTAGGGATGGAGATGGCACATTTAGGTGTAGCCATTGTTTCACTTATCTCTAAAAACTTTTAAGGAACAAATATTACTAATTCATTGTGGTGTTTTAAATGCTGCTTGTAATTATTAGAACTGGGAGCACTGGCTGTTGGGAATCTGGAAGTATAGGAAATAGGAAGGAGGTGGAAGATTAGCCAGGACTGAGTGAGAGCTACAGAGGGGTGCAGCAGCTTTGTAAAGAGGTTTCACTTTTGGTAAATAAAGTCCTGTTGAAGTTTGTTAGTACCTTGCTTGCATGATACAACATTTTGGTGACCAGGATGGATCTTCTCCCTCTGAACCCACCTGAACCCTTTCTGCAAAGCTGCATGATACAACATTCAGTTCCCTTGACTTCAATAGGGTTGCACCATTCACAGGGTGAAAGTCATTCCTGCGTAAAGTAGTCTATAAGATGTACTGGCCCTTAAAACACTTAACACTTAAACTCTCAGAAATTCAGTATGGGTGGGAATTTAAATGGTATAGGGGAATTTCATCCTCAGTGAAGAGAATATTTGCTCCATTGGGTGAAGGTTGCCAATGGAGTTACACTAGAGATAAATCTGACCTGATATTTTTGTGCCTGTTTTCAAGTGTGTGAAGCCCTTCCCCTATGGTTCATTAGCCTTTCTTGTCTCATGGTGCTGGCCTAATCTCCTGAGTAACAGGTAGCCCTTTAGCATGTCAGATTGACTACAGTGGCATTACTCAGATTACCAATGACAACTAAGTAGGGAAGTGTAGGATCAGTCCACCTACTCATACAAATCTGTGGACCAAACCCTGAATTCCTTGTTTAGACTAATCTTCCAATGACATCAGTGTTTTGCTAGATTAAGGACTTCAAAATTTGCCCCAATAGGTATTACTTATGATTTCTGTTTTCCAGAACTCCAGTATATTGCTGTGTCAAATCCCAGATTTGCTGGGAGGGTTTACATCAAATTTGGTGGCTGCATCTCTTTTTTAATACTGTTTTTATGTTGCAAGGTACTAAGTGGCAGAAATCCCATAAATCTTGCCACTCCAAAAGACGAGGCTCGAGGGGACTGGGTGGTACTCTTGATGGATGCACTGTCCTTAATGCACTACCCTCATCCCTAAGGGATTGTGGGTTTGAATTTAGTGCAGAGAGATGAACTGATCCTCCACTGATGGCAGTAAAAGTTCATAAGCAAAAAGGATTTTACCTTTCAGTTTGTTCTCTGACTTGAGCCTACTCTGCACGGATTCTTCAGTTCCAGTCTCAAGACTAAATAATCTACCACACAGGAGATTTTAAGCAATCCTTCCCTCACCCCGCCCCCTACTTTCTGTAAATAGAATACTGCTAGTTCTTCTTAATTTAATAATTTAATAATTTAATAATTGTGGCAATCTCAAACTTTTCAAAAAATTCCTTAAAGTCAGTACATCACTTTGAAGCAGGAAACATCAGAATCAATCCACCCTGCACTGAAATGCAGTCACTTCTGGGCTGGGACATGACAGCTATTTACACAACCTGTATCAGGCTGTGAAAGAACAAGGCCGGAATTGCAGTTTTGGCATGTAATTAAACAAAGCATTTTATAACAAGTTAAACTAAATCTTTTGTTCAAAAAGAAAGCTAAATTGGGAAGTGTAGCTCCACAGTGAGACTTTTGGGTCCCATACAGCAGATCAGCTGTGCCATCCCAGGTAGTAGGAAAGACAGAAGGGGAGGGGGGAAAGAGGAGGTAATCACAAGGGCTACTTAAGGAAACAAAAGAGAACCTACATCATGGTTTGAGGGCCTTTCCCTATTAGTGATAAGCAGGCAGAAAAGCCCAGTCTAAAGGGAATCCCGGAGAAATTAGAGTTGTGAGAATGTGTGTACGGAAAGGAAAACTGTGCCCAGGAAATCTAGGGGCGGGGGCAGTTGCTGCAACTGATAATATAATAAGGAAATATTTTATCTACTTCTCAACGATTTCTGTGCCTGTATGATTCTCCCAACCCTCCCATGCATTCTGTGAGCTCTAGGGACAGCAACATTACACAAGTATAGTACAGGCCATAAAGGGCAATCCCAAGTCCAAACAGAACTTCCATAAGAATGTTCAGGTAGATTATAATCCCTGAGATGAAGCTGGGTCTGGACAGTGAGGTTCAGAGCCCTATGAAAAGTGCAGGAAGTCTTTAAAAATCAGAATTGGCCAAGAGCTGGGTTTTATGTCCAGGGGAGTTAAAAGCCTGTGTGGAACCCTGGCCAAGGTGATGGGGACAGTTCCATGCTCCTGGAAGGGGAAAACAGGGAGCAAGGCCTGTTTGCATCTCATTTAAAAAAAGGCAGCAACCATTTCTGCAAATGCTGGATAAAATTCACTCTGTTCAAAGACCCAGCCCAGGAACTATATGCCAGTCATACCCTACTTAAAAAATCTCAAAGTGGGGCTTAATCTCAAAGTTAAGTCCCTGTGCTATACTGCTGCACAAGGGTGAATTTCATCCCTGTGATTTAGAATTGGTTTATTAGTAACTCAGGGAAAAGCGTGCTGGCTGAAGGACCAAGTGGAACCACATGGGTCCAAGAAGGGTTCTGAGATACAGAATGTTTCCCAGAATTCTCCATCTTGCAGAAGGCATATTCCTGCCACTACATGTAATCCATATGCCTTTTGGGGGTGGTATACTTCCACACTTCCACAGGGTGCATTTTAGTCCCCACTCTGTACCAGCCCTGTACCGTTCACCACTATGAGTGGAAGATCCTGGCCCATGGGAGTAAAGGTGGAACAGTTTCTATGTTCTCCTGGGCACAGAGACCGCAATTCTGTCTCATTTTTATGCAGAATGCCTAGGGCCCGGCAGGATCCTGCCCTCCGAGAGAAGAGTGCTATCTAGCAGATTTCCAACATCACTGTCCTCCAGCAGAATCTAAAGAGAAACTGTTTCTGTAAAGAAGCTGCATGTTACATTATGTATTTCCTTTGCTCCTAATAACTTGGAAAATTATGCAAATCAGAAAGAAGAATCTATTTTTGTCAATGCAGAGAAACGATCTGCTGAGCTGACATCATAAAGCCTTTTCTGACAACTGAGTCCCAATCAGCCTGGCAACTGTATCAATGGCCTCAGGATTGCTGTCTGATTGACAGCCAGCAGATGGTAGAGGAATGAGGTTGTCACTGTGGCTGCTGATCGCCTCTGAGTTGTTTGTAATGACAGCAAACAAAGAATGGCTGCCCAAGGTGATCTCTTGTTTTACAAGCAAGACATTAGAGCAAACCCACTATTACTGATGTAACCACTTTTCCAACATGCTACTAACTATCTGAATTAAAACTGCAATCTTCTTATAGAATATACTGGAGTTGGGTTTTGGAATACACATTCTTTTTGTGTATATCATCTGTAGAGCATTAGTATCACTCAGCCTCAAAACTGAGCTTGCATATGTACTCTGTACTTTTTATCAATTAATTTAGACTCAAAATAAAAAAAATAGGTTTTATATTTAATCTTGATTATATTAAAATTAATCAGACACATGTTCAGTTTTCTGTTTGTTTGCTTTTTTTAAATCCAACTGTCTCCAGCATGCTTATTGACTATTTAGAAAAGTGTTTTGGAAAATAGCGAAGGGAAATATTTAAGTTAATTATGGTTCTCTTACGGCAAGGCCAAGTGAAGTAAAGTAATCTAATGCAAACCTGCTTTACAGAATTATTTATTTGAAAGTACAACTATTTCATATTTCATTAAATGGAAGTTTAATACACTGGCATGTTTCTATTGTGCATTTCCTCATCAGCGTACATTCTTTGCAAAACATGTACATAGTTTCATGATTCTGTATGTTCATCTGCTGTAAATTTATGAGTTTCAGTTAATTAATTAATGCTTATTGATAACTGTTAATGACTGAGCAGATTGTTATAGTCACATCTTGCAAAAGTCCTGACCAATTACTCTTGAGATTTAATTGGCAGTTGGTGAAAGTCATCTCTGTACAGATCTTGCACAAATTCTAGGCACCATTTTTGAGTCTTGCCAACACACTCATCCCCGACACGCCCAAAATAACCCCAAAAAACTAAAGAAAAAACCACCCAATTTAAATGGGATTTAAGTGTCACCTAGCTCTTAACGTAACCCACTGCACCTCTGAACTAAAGTGATATCTCAGCCGATTAAAGGCAGTTGAAAAATCTCCTGTTGACTTCAGTGAGGCCAGGATTTTACCTCAACATGATATATAGGAATAAAATACCAGTAAAATTCTATCATGTATAATTTCCTGATTCTATAAGGTGAATAGGGTTTGAAAAAGACTGCATAGGCTAGCTTTGCTCCCATTTAAGTCAATGAGAGTTTTACCATTGACCTCAGAAGGAGCAGAGATAGGCCAACAGTCAGTCTTTTTCTAAATTCTACCTTACATAGCTAATGACCTGAAAGAAAAAAGGAACTAGAGGTTGTTCATTTCACAAGAATAACTATGAACGGAAAGATATTTAATATATTTGTAATGCAATTTTATTATTAATTCAAGATCCTGAATTTGTATTTCAGATTGTATTTGCGTTTTCATATGTACAATTACGAAGTGCGGGGGGCTGTTTTCACATTTTTTCCACTAATTTATTTTTTCCCCAAACAAGGACTTTGAAAAAATGGTCCTACAGATAATCAAGTGATTGTTTTGGACAAGTAAGTGGTGAAGTCAACTAAATCATTTAATGACAAGCAAGCCTCTGGTAACTGTTGTGTTCAATGATCACTCAGTACTTAAGTACTTGCAAGAGATCTTTTGATTCTGTGTCTGGTTCAAACTGGCTGTGCATAATAATAATAATAATAAGAGCATCAGGGCACACCACCCAAGACCAATCCTTTGGTAACATTATTTGTTCATTTCCGATACATTATGAATGGTGATTGCTTTAAAACACATAATACTACAAGAGTAATCTGATCTTTTCATCTGACACTCAGAACATCGACAGCTTCTTTTCTTCTAATTGACTATTTCTCTCCCCCTTTTTTCTTTTTTCCTTCTCTTCACCCCCCATTTATTTAGAAACTGGACCTTTAATAACTCCATTCATCTGCAGAAGTGGGTTGTGCAGACGAAATCTCATGATACCATCTACATGCTTTCTTAGTCTCTAAGGAGCTGCAAGACTATTCGTTGTTTAAGTTTTTCCAGTTACAAACTAACTTGGCTACCCTTCTGAACTTTCTTTAATCAACTACAAATCTGTGACCTGGATCTTCAAAGAAATCCTTGAAATGAGATGAAATGTTTCTAAAATTCTAGTCACTTTAAAAACATTGCAGACATACACTCTTCTAAAGTTTGCTTAGCTAGCAAAATTTCCTATTTGATTTAGCTATTTATTAAGCCACCAGGACTCCTTTCTCCATAGTTTTACCAGCTTCCGAAAGAAAGAGTGGCTTTCT
Organism: Pelodiscus sinensis; assembly: GCF_052426305.1. Classification (NCBI taxonomy): domain Eukaryota; kingdom Metazoa; phylum Chordata; order Testudines; family Trionychidae; genus Pelodiscus; species Pelodiscus sinensis. The sequence continues at coordinate 26,979,937 of NC_143063.1, read as the reverse complement.
GCATTTCATTTATTAATAAAGTGAAAGTAAAACCTTCTGTTTTCCTATTCACATTTTTGAATTTTTGCGAACAAAAATGGGCGATGGGACCCATATCGGAGGGAGAAGAGGGCGAGCGCAGTCTCGGTTCCCTCCCGTTGAGACTGACCAAGATGGGACCGGGGGACAACCCCGAAGTATACATAACTACATCTGAGTGAGTGACCACCACAGCAAGATGGCCAGAGAGCCATTGGGCCACCTTGTTGGCTCCCTACCTAACGGGGCCTGTGCAAATGGCTTACCGGGGCTTGGCGGCCCAGGATGTGTTGCAGTATGGTAAAGTGAAAGAAGCCATCCTTGACCAGCTAGGAGTAACAAGCAACACCTATCATCAGCGATTCTGGTGAGAATGGTTTAAACCAGGGAAACGGCCCCGGGCTTTCGCGCAGCGGCTGCGCGACTGCACATGGCGGTGGTTGGAGCCCGAGCAACTCTCTGGTGCCGAGGTCGCCGAGGCAGTCATCCTTGAACAGTATGTGCACCTTCTGCCCCGGGAAGCGCAGAAGTAGGTCCGGAGGCACCAGCCCGCAACAATGGCCGAGGCCATCTCGCTCACCGAAGCCCATCTGGATGCCGAAGGAGGTGAGGTGGATGAACGGCACAAGTCAATACTCGGCCCCTCCCTGGGGGAAGCCCCATGGGAACAAGGGGGTGGGCCAGATGCACCCAAGACCACTCCTAAGCCCGCCTTCGGGGGGAGGGGGGGCGCTGGTTGGCTCCGGTGTGGCCCAGCAAGCCTGGGGATAACCGTCGGGAGGTGAAAGGAGAGGCCAAAGAGAAAGCGGGGGAGGGCCTCAGAATGAGGAGCCGGAATGCTTGCTATCAGTGCGGGTAGGAAGGGCATTTCAAACAAGACTGCCCCTTAATGGACTGCACCCTAAGCCAGGCAACCCAGGGAGGGCCTCCGCCAACCCCGCCCGAGTAGCCACGACCAAAAGTGACCTTGTGGCTGGGACAGAAGCTCCTGAAGGCCCTCGTGGGCTCCAGCTCCACACTCACCCTAATCTGCGAGGACCTCATCCCCGACGCTTCGGCCACCAGGGAAACCGTCTGGATGAAATGCGTACACAGGGACGTAAGAGCCTATCTCATGGTGTGGGTACACCTGGCAGATGGGCAGCTGGAAAAGATCTGGCGGGTGGGAAATGCGCCTGTGCTGCCATTCTCGATAGTGCTGGGAAGGGATTGGCCCGGGTTCTCCAGGCTGCTGCAGGCAGGCGCCGACACACCCGGGGGAAAGCGACCGATGGGGCAGGCGTCCATGGCAGAAGGCTACGTCTACCCGTGGACCCCGGAAGATCCCGGCGGGAGGCAGACGACCCCATTGGGGGGACGCCCCAGGGATGGGCTGGCGGGCTCCCCAGATTTTCTGGAGGAGCGACAGGAAGATGCGACATTAAAATACGCTTGGGAGAAAGCGGGAGGCCCGGAGGAGACTGAAGGGGGCTGTCAGGGATCACAATTCCAGGTAATAGATGACCGGCTGTATCGACTGATGGGGGCCGGGGAAGGGGAGGAAGGGCGAAGGCAGCTGGTGGTCCCCCAGGGCCGGCGCAGAGAGGTCCTAGACTTGGCCCACACGAACCCCTAGTCAGGGCAGTTGGGACGGGAAAAAACACTGGCCTGAGTCTTGCAGCGTTTTTATTGGCCAGGGGTCTATAGGGCGGTGCGGGACTTTTGTGCCTCCCGCCCCAACTGCCAGAAGGTCTCCGCGAGCAAGGTGCCTTTGGCCCCCCTCGTACCCCTCCCCGTGGTGGGGGTTCCCTTTGAGAGGATAGCTCTGGATTTGGTGGGGCCCCTGGAACCCTCCCGGGTGGGGTATCGGTTCATCCTAGTCATCACTGTCTATGCCACCAGGTACCCTGAGGCCGTGCCATTGCGCAATACTAAGGCCCCGACCATAGCCTTCAAGCTACTCAAAATTTTCGCCAGGGTGGGATTCCCCAAAGCCATCTTAACCGACCAGGGCATGAATGTAACCTCCCGGTTGATGAAAGAACTGTGTGTCCTGTTGTGGATAAAAACACTGTGAACGTCCGTATACCACCCCCAGTCGGACGGGCTCGTGGAGTGGTTTAATCGCATCCTGAAAGAGATGCTAAGGCGGGTGGTACGAGAAGGCCCACGGGATTGGGACCAGATGTTACCAGCTCTCTTGTTTGCCATCTGGGAGGTGCCCCAGGCCTCCACAGAATTCTCCCCGTTCAAACTATTGTATGGGCGCCAGCCACGGGGAATTTTAGGTATCTTGAAGGAGGACTGGGAAGCACAGAGCACCCGGTGCCAGGGTATGGTGCAGTACATTATGCAGCTCCGCGAGTGGCTGCAACGAGTCAGGGCATATACCAAGTTAAACCTCTTGAAGGAGACAGGCCCACTACTATAACCGGAAGGCCGGGCCCTCCATTTCGAGCCAGGGGATTGAATGCTGCTGCTCTTACCTACCAAGGAGTCCAAGCTCTTTGCGGAGTGGCAGGAACTGTATGAGGTGATCCGCAAGGTAGGAGACGTAGACTATGAGATTCGCCTCTCGGGAAAACGGAGGGATACGCAAATCTTTCACGTTAACCTCCTTAAGAAGTGGGTGGCACAGGAAGGGCTCCTGGTGGCACCCATGAAATGCGAGGAGGATTTAGGCCCGTCCCGGGAGGATTGCATGGATGAAGAATCGGTATCCCTGGGACCCGAACTCTCAGAGGAACAGCGGCAGCAGATAGAAGCGCTCCTACGGCGGTTTCGCCTTGTCCTGATGGCAACCCCGGGAACAGTGAAGGTAGGAGTACACCGTATATGTACCGAGCCGGGGCGAGTAGTATGGGAGGCCCACAGGCCTCTCCCCAGGAAGGTATGAGGGATGGTCCAACAAGAAGTACAGGCCATGAAACAGTGGGGGGTGATCGAAGAGTCCTGGAGTGAATGGAGAAACCCAATAGTGCTGATCCCCAAGAGCGACGGAACCGTGCAATTTTGTATCGATTTTCGGTGGGTCAACGCCATATCGCAATTCGATGCATACCGTATGCCCTGGGTGGAGGAATTGTTAGAATGCCTAGGGCAGGCGAGGTACACATCCACACTGGACCTTTCAAAACGGTATTGGCAGATCCCGCTGGACCCCCAGATAGGAAGAAGACCGCCTTTGCGACCTCGTCCGGCCTTTTTAAATTCCGGCGAATGCCTTTTGGGTTGCATGGAGCCACGGCAACCTTCCAGCGGGTCATGGACCAGGTGTTAGAGCCCCTTAGAGGTTACGCAGCAGCTTATATTGACGATATTGTGATCTATAGCTTAACCTGGCAAGAACACCTGGAGCATCTGGAGGCGGTGATGCAAGCCCTGCAAGAAGCGGGGCTCACAGCCAACCCCAAAAAATGCCACTTTGCCCAGAGGGAGGTGTCCTACCTAGGCTACACCGTGGGGGGGGGGGCAGTTAAAACCTCTGGTAGATAAAGTTGAGGCCTTGCGGAACTATCCGGCTCCAACAACTAAAAAGCAGGTACGAGGGGTTTTAGGACTTGCGGGATATTACCGCAAATTCGTGCCCGACTTTGCCACAATTGCGGCCCCATTGATGGAGTTAATTAGGAACGCGAACCCTAACAAAGTCCAGGGGACAGCCCAAGCGGACCAGGCCTTCCGCGAATTGAAGCAAAGGCTAACCCAAACCCTGATTTTAAGACAGCCCAATTTTGAAAAACCATTTCTTTTATGTACAGATGTGTCCGAGTGCGGACTAGGAGCAGTTCTGGCCCAGGAGCACAACGGCGAGGAGCATCCAGTCTTGTACCTTAGCCGGAAGCTCCTACCCCGAGAAAAGAATTACGCGACAGTCGAGAAGGAGGCGTTGGCTGTGAAATGGGCCATAGAAATGCTGAGGTACTACTTATGGGGAAATATATTTAAGTTGGTCACAGACCATGCACCTTTGGTCTGGCTGGATTCCATGAAAAATTCTAAACCCCCGCCTTATGTGGTGGTACATGTCGCTGCAGCCCTACCAATTTGAAATAATGTACAGAGCAGGGGCAAAGCATAAGAACACCGACTTTTTCTCGCGAGTGTTCGAGCAGAACGAGGAGGGGGCGACCCCACCGTAAGCGGGGGAGGGGGGTGTGATGGGCCACCCACGGCCCGCACGGGTGACGGCCCGGGCCGCCAGGCCGCGGAGAGTGGAGGCGCGGACCAAACCCCTCCCGCCGGCAGCGGCATTGGCGAAGGAGGACGGCGGGGCCAGACCCACCCTCTGCGCCTGCACCAGCGGGGAACTGCTGGTCCCTCCCCGGGGGCAGCGCTGGGTGGGGCCAGAGTGGAGCTAGGCAGCCGGGCAGCCACAGGAAACACTGGCACGCTGCCGGAAGTGCAGGAGTCCCGGGCGGCATCTGGCGCAGCGGGCCATTTTAAAAAGGCCCGCCGCCAGAGAGGAAGAAGGCAGCCTCCTCGCAGAAAGGGAGGAGAGCCTCTGAGCGCTGGATGGACCCCAGGCAGGACCAAGGCCGGCAAACGGCCCGACCTCGACCTAGGGGTTCCTGGGACGGCCGCCGCAGCTGGCGGTCAGCCAGTCCTGGCTCCAACGACGACGGGAACCCACACCGCCGGCCCTGGAAGGAGCAACCCGGCAGAGACCAGACCCATTGGAGGGAACAGACCCGCAGGACAGCGCCAGAGCAATACCAGACCCGGACTCATGAACCTGGGTAGGCTCCGGGATCCGGTGCGGCGGCACGAAGGTACCTGGGAAGGGAGGAAGGAGCCCGGGGAATGGCCCTTTTGGCGTCCCTGGGTAGACGGGTTACAGAAGGAATTACCCCCGTCTACCGCGTCGGGGTGTGAGTGAGCCCCTGCGCTTAGGGCCCCGGGCTGGGACCCAGAGAGAGGGTGGGACTGGGTCCCCCTCTCCCATCCTCCAGGAGTATTCAATCCCGGTCAGCGACAGCGCGTGAGTGAAACAGAGAACGGTGACGGTCGGACAGTAGGGCCTGCCCAGATAGAGGTCTCGAGAAGGACCAGACTGTGGGCGCAGGCCCCACCCTGCAGAGACGGGCTACCATTGCAGGGTCCGCTGAACCCCCCTTCCCAGCCTGGCCCGGGAGGAGGTGATCGCACCCAACTGACAGGGCTTATAACCAGGGGCCCTGGATAGGGCCCCTTTAAAAGAGGGCTAAGGGGTTCGCCGAGCCCCCCAACCTCTTCTGGGAAGGGGTGATCGCACCCCGAACCATCCACAGATGGGCAGAAACACATCATATCCTACAGGTTTTTTTTCTTCCCAAAAACCTTATTAGGCCTTTAATATTTTAAGTGTTCTTTCCCTAGCAACCAATATGAACAATAAAATTTGGTGTCTCTGAGGCTCATTCTGAAATTCACTGAATATCAGCATTCCTGATGTTGGCTTTGTCTACTCTACCAAGCTTCAAGTGACATAGTCATGTTGATACAACCATGCCGCTAAAAGGCAGGTGGTATAGTCACTTTTTGTCAGCTCTTTTGCCAACAAAATATCTCCTCTCCCCCCAAACAAATGTTAGCTTTGCCAGCAGGAAAGGGCTCTTGGAAACAAAATACCAATAATTATTGACAGCAAAACTCTTCTCTTTCATGGGGAGTGGGGCGTCATTTTAAATTATCTGAAGGACAAACGTTTTGTCATTCACAGTTGCCAGTGTAGACTTGGCCTTTGTCACTACTTCAAGCATTTCCTGCTCTTAGATGGTCTTGTACATTCATTGAGTTTAACGAGAGACACTGATAATTGCTGGCAATTGATATTGCCTCTTGAATAGGGAACTACCAAAATTTACAGACCATTTTGGTCAATCCTTTAATCATAAGATTTTTTTAAATTGTAAATTTCATGGTTTTAGGTATTTAAATGAATTCCACAGTATTCTAACGGGATGGGGGTCTCAGTACTGCTACCCTTACTGATGCTGCTTTCAAAGCTGGGCAACTGCTGGCTGGGTGCCCACTCCTCAAGGCAGAAAAACTGCCAATAGCAGTGCAGAAGTAAGGGTGACAATAGTGTATGAAGCCACCCTCCTTTCTCTGCTGCTGGTGGTAGCAATGCCTTCAGAGCTGAGCTCCCAGCCAGCAGCTGTGGAGTTTCCTACAGCCAAAGGAGTTTCCTGGAGGTGGGTCTTACCCAGAAGTGGCCAATGCTGGGAAAGAAGTCTTATCCTTCCATGCCCATCTGGGATTAGCATCTGGAGTCCAGTGCATGGTAAAAACCCCTAGATGGGGCAACCCCAATCCTGCCCTCACTGGCCCAGGCCGTGCACTCTGGAGTTGAAGGGGCCCTATTCTGTAGGGCCCTGGAGAGTCACTCAGTCATCCACCTGCACCCCCCAAAAGTGACAAGCTCCCCATACCTTGCCACCCTCACTTCTGTGCTCCTGCCACTTGTGGCACTGCCTTCAGAGCTGGGTTCCTGGACAGCAGCTGCCACTCTCCAGTTGCCCAACTCTGTGAAATCTGGTCTCCGCTACAATAGCCAGAATTCAGAGGGAAGATCAGATTTCATGATGCATTTTTCAGAGCTGTGAACTTGATAGGTCCCTACTCTTCAGTCTGGCGTTCCAGCACTATACCAGACCGGCAAGTTGTGGTGCATATAAGGGTTCTGTCTGTTTGGTTAAACTTTTGACTAATCCTTAGCAGAATTAGGAGTGTGTGGGAGTATAGGAGGAGTGTTCACATTAGGGTTGGAGAGGGTCTGTTAATAAGCCTTTAACTTGAACAGTTTACATATTGTTATTTAGCAACTGGTTTATGGGATGTAAAATGTCCAGTACCTAAAAGTAACGGGATCCAATATTCATTTCTAAAATGAACGATCAGTTGGCCTTAGTTGATTCTTTGGCAGTCTAGCTCCAACCTTCAGTATATAAGATAGGTCCACTTACTATGGTAGCTAGTTCAAGACAATTAACCATAAAATGTGCCTGTTAAGCCTCTAGCAAACAGAGTCCATCAGTGCCCGTTCCAAACTCTTCCCTTGCTCTTGGTCAGAGGTGACTGATGAAGAGCAGCAAGGGGGGCCATCATGTCTCCCCCCCCCCCTCGGAAAGGGCTGGAACAACCTCCTTCAAGGCTAGGCCCCACCTCTCCCTGCCTTTGCTCCACCTGACCTTTCCCCCACCATTGCTCCAACCCCTCCCCACTTTCTCCCCCTCTCTATGTGCCATCTATATTCTGGGTTCAAAGTTAAGGTGCACCAACCACCAGTGAGTTTTTCAAAAGCATAGAGATGTAAGTCTTGTGTATAAAAGGCTCCCACAGTTTATGACATTTGCTAAACTATCCCTATAAATCAAAAATCCCAAGGTTAGAGGGGACCATAAAGTCATCTAGAATGATCTCTTGTATAACTCAAGTCATAGAACTTCCCACAAAAAATTACTGAGCAGATCTTTAGAAACATTCATCTTATCTGGTGATGCAGAATCCAGCCAACCCTTGGTAAATTGCTCTAGCTGTTAGTGGCAATCACAGTTCAACATTACATCTTATTTTCAATCTGAATTTGTATAGCTTTAGCTTCCAGCCATCGGATTGTGTTATACATTTCTCTGTTAGATCTGAAATCCCCATTATCAAATATCCCCATGTTGGTACTTACAGATTACTCCAATCATCCTTTATACTTCTCTTTGTCAAAATAAACAAAGCTTCTTGTGTTGATCGCTGCAAGGCTATTTTCTAAACCTTTTATTTTTCTTATAGCTCTTCTCTGAACACTTTCCAATTAGTATCCTTCTTGAACTGTAGACACCAAATCTGGATATAGTATTCCAGTAGTGGTGGCGGCATGCCAAACATATAGGTAAAATAACCTCTCTGCTCCTAGTCGGCTGAGGCATCCGAGAGTCACAATAACCTTTTTGGCCACTGAGTTGCATTTAGCACTCTCAGTCAACTGATTATCTGTCATGACCCTCAAATCTTTTTCAGAGTCTCAGGACAGAGTGCACTTGTAACAGCATGACTTCCACCTCTCCCGAGCACTTGCTTCTGTCAGGTGTTTGTATTCTTTAAACCAGTTCCGACCCTGGTATTGGGCCAGAACCCCAGAGTTTCCTCTGTGGAAGCAACGGTTTTACCCTCTTAGTTTGTTCTGTTCCCATATCTCCTGACAGTTCAGTCTCCTTTTGAGGAGAAGGGGTGTTGATTGCTGTCCAGCTATAGGATGTTCCACAGAGGCCTGTGGGGGTGACACAACACACCCACTATTCCAGGTCCTAGTCCTGGGACCCTAAGAACAGCAGTCAAGTATCAGCATGCAAAGGCACTGTTTGAGAGAGCAAGGGGCCCAATAGACATGCCTACCAGGATGCAGCTTGCTTTTCTTCCGGTTCCCCTGATGATAAGGGTACAAGAGGAATGTACACTGCTTCTGTGCATGCCTTTCTTTCCTGGCAGAGGAGTAATTCACAGAACCAAGTACTTTTCTCTCACTCCCTTATTGTCAGGGAAACTGGAAGAAAAGCAAGCTGTGTCCCAGTACCCATGACTGCTGCCTCCTCTGCTCTCCCGAAATAAAGCCCTTGTCAGCATGTCCCTTTAACAAAGCGGCCTTCAGCTCCCTGACCCACTTCCCCATAGCCCCAGTCTTCACTCATGTCTTACAAGGAGCTCAAGGCTCTACTAAGCGGAGGCCAAGCTGCCAGTCATTAGCTCTTCCTCAGTCCCCTTATTCCTACTAGCACTGAACCGTCTGATGTCCCATGTCCTTTTGGGCATTCAGGAACACAATCTGCACCCACCCACCGATCCAGCAGGAACTGCCTATCTTTGCTTCTGTAGCTCCTTTTTGTAGGGTCCTCCTAGGGCCTGGCTGGCTGCTTCTCCTGCAGCTGCCATTACCTGCTTGGAGACATTCTCCAGTGCTCCTTTCCTGGAATGAGTGCAAGGAACATGTTGCCTCAATCAGGAGGCCTTTGGGCTTATTCCATCCCAGTTGACGAAACATGGCCTGCATTATTTTCTTCCTAGATACATATATAGAGCTGTATTACAATGCATATTGTTTATTTGAGCCCTGCTGGCCAAGGGATCCAGATTGTTCTGTATCAGTAACCTGTCCTCTTAATTATTTTCTCCACCTCCAAAATTTGTACCATCTCCCAACTTTTAGTAACTATTTTGTTTTCTTCCAGGTCACTGATAAAAATGTTCATTAACAAAGGACCAAGAACTCACCCAGTGGGACCTCATTAGAAACACATCTGTTTGAAGTGGACTCCCTGTTTACAATTTAACTTTAAAAAATATCAGCTAAACATTTTTAATCTATTTAATATGTCCTGTATTACTTTTATATTCTTCTAATTTTTTACTCTAAGGCTACGTCTATACTGCATAGTTATTTCAGAATAAACTATTCAGGTATGTCTATATTTGCTCCCTATCTCGAGATAGGGATGCAAGTGTATTGTACGGAAATTGCTAATGAAGTGTGGGATTTAAATATCCTGTGCTTAATTAGCATAATTGCAGCCGGGTGCCATTTTGAAATTGCGTTATTGAGAAATAAAATGCCCCGTGTAGCAGCGTTATTTTGAGAGAAAACCCTTCTCTCGAAATAACTGTTATTCCTCATTGTAAATCCCGTGCTTCATTAGCAATTTTGGTACGCTACATTTGCATCCCTATCTTGAGATAGGGAGCAAGTGTAGATGTACCCTTCCAGAATAGTTATTCCAAAATAGCTTATTTTAAAATAGCACATCTGCATTGCAGAGAAGCCTCAAAATTAGTCCGAGGAAGGTTTTCCTAATATAGATGTGCTATCTCAATTTAGAGCCCCGGGAGGAATAATTTAGAATGGCCCTTTTGAGGGGCTCTTTCGAAATAGCAGAGGCGGAGCGTCTACACATGCCTTATTTCAAAATAGCTATTTCAGAATAGGCATTATTCTTCATAGAATGAGATTTACAGAAGTCAGAATTGCTGTGTAGATGCTTGCATTGTTATTTCAGAATAACGACCATTATTCCGAAATAACTTTGCTGTGTAGATGCACTCTAAGTGACCATGTAGTACGAAGTAATACAATTTACAGGACTCTAAGTATATTACATCAACACTATTACCTTCATAAATCAAAAGTATAATCTCATTAAAAAGATATCAGGTTAGTTTGATAGGATCTATTTTCCATAGACCTATGTTGATCAGCATTAATTATATCACCTTCCTTTAATTGTTTAATAAAGTCCTGTATCAGTTGATCCATTATCATTTCTAGCCTACAAATAGCTGGATCATACCTTTTGCCTTTTTTAAACACAGTCACAACATTAGTTTCTCCCAGTCTCTTGGAACTTCCCCAGTGTTCCAAAACTTATTGAAAGTTAACGTTTAAAGGTCTATCAAGCTCTTCAGCCAGGTCTTAAAACTAAGAAACAGACCCGCTGATATAAAAATGTCTAACTTTAATAGCTGCTGTTTAACATCCTTCTGAGATGCCAGGGGAATAGGAAAAAAAGGTTATCATATGAAAGCAGTACATACACAGAACAGAAATATTTATTTTGCACATCTGCCTTTTCTGCATTATTATAATAGAACCTCAGTTATGAACACTTTGGGAATGGAGGTTGTTCGTAACTCTGAACAAAACTTTTGGTAGTTGAGCTCTGAAACTTTACTATGCAGGGGAAAAATGCTGCTTTTTTGTTATTTTAATTTAAACTAGACAAACACAGATACCTTAAACTTGTCACATTTGTTTTAAACTTTCCCTTCATTTTTAGTTGTTTACATTAAACAAACTACTGTATTGGATTAGCCTTTTTATTTTTGTTCTCTGCTTCTGCCCAATTGCATTCTTCTGGTTCCAAATAAGGTGTATGCATAACCAGTCAGTTCATAACACATAACGCTGAGTTTGTACTGTATTGATAATTCTACCATTTGTAGTAATGGAGCCATACCTTTGCCAGGATTCTTTTGGTCTTCAGCACAGTTAAAAACAACGCACCTTGTCCTTATTGACCTTAACTCTGCTGGCCATAGAATATTTGTGTCCCTTTCCTTCCTTTAACTATTTTCTACAGTTCCCATGATTCCAATCTGGACCTGGAAACAATTCTTAAAACAAGTTTCAGATCGGGATCGGGTTAAAATGTCATTTTAAATGCATTTTCTCTGAAGGGTCCTTTAAGTGATTCATCAGGCTGAGACTCAATGCATCCCATTCAAAATGTGTCTCGTAATTATGGCCCACTGTTTCAAGAAACATTTGTTTCTGAATAAGGGCAGAATACTTCAATCACTTACCTGTGTGCTTAATTTTGTGCACACAACTGTTTTGCAATACAAGGGCCTAGCATATAAAAGAGACCAAACTACAGGCTTGCAGCATAGAGGGTAAACGGAACCACACAGGATGAGAGCCTCCTTTCTTTCTGTGGTTCAAAGACTTAGTGTGCACGAAAGACTTTTCTTCTATTTTATTATTTGTATGGGAAATAATGTACATATAGAGCAGGCTTCTAGCTAGCATACAATGTGTGCTCTGACAATGGCTTTCCTGTTATCTAGGATCTTTTAATAAAGTATTAATTATAAAAGGCTTCTAAATCATTGTTTAAAGAGCCCTAAAGAGAAGTGCATTTTCTCCATCAAATGCTCAGGGTTTAGTAGCAAGTGGATTTGTTTTGTATGGCAGTTGCATTTTCCCATGAAATGATTAATTTTAAATGGGCTACAGCTGGTCCTGACAGTGCCTGTGTTTCTTTTTTCCACCCTCTGCTTTTATGCTGGCTTAGTCAGGAGACAAGTATGTGTGAGATCAGGAGTTTCAAGAATAGACTGGATGGAAGGAATTCACTCAGCTCTGAAGTATCTTTAAAAGGTTCCAGTGCCACCTAAGTTATAGGTTGCACCTCTGGACAGAGGAGGGGAAGGCATGAACACTGGGCTGGAGGATCAGTCATATAGGGGTCATACACATCCCTGTAGAGAATGTGAGATGCTGTACCACCTACAGATATAATGGTACTTAAGGTAGTTATTTTCCATCACCATAATACTGAAGCACCTCACTCTTTGAGGGTAGGTCTACACTACCACCCTAGTTCCAACTAGGGTGGTTAATGTAGTCAACCGAAGTTGCAAATGAAGCCCGGGATTTAAATATCCCAGGCTTCATTTGCATCTTGCCGGGCGCCGCCATTTTTAAATCCCCGGTAGTTCGGACTCCATGCCCGCGGCTACACGCGGCACGGAGTAGGTGGTTCGAATTAGGCTTTCTAATTTGAACTACTGTTACTCCTTGAATTAGAAATCCTAATTCGAACCACCTACTCCATGCCGCGTGTAGCCGCGGGCAGGGAGTCCGAACTACCGGGGATTTAAAAATGGCGGCACCCGGCGAGATGCAAATGAAGCCCGGGATATTTAAATCCCGGGCTTCATTTGCAACTTCGGTTGACTACATTAAGCACCCTAGTTCGAACTAGGGTGGTAGTGTAGACATACCCTAATTTATTTACCTTTTCAACATACTTGTGAAGTAGGGAAGGATGATAAACTTTGTTTTGCAGAGAGGGGAATCAATGTATGTGAGCTAGATGCCTCAGCTGATTAAGTACTAGTGAGAATCTCACCAAGATCCATCTGTTTCTTTAGGTGCCTAAATGACTTTGTAAATCTGTATCTAAGGGTGCATCTACAAAGCACCTTTAGCTCGAAATAAGCTAAGCAATTTGTGCTATGCAAATTGCATAGCTTATTTCAAGTGTATTTAGAAATAGCTTATTTCTTAATTTGGTGCTATCTACACAGCACCAAATTTCAAAATAAACATCTATTCCAGGGTTTCCCAAACTATGGGTTGGGACCCAAATATGGGACACCATTACATTTCAAAAGGGTCGTCAGGTGTCTCCTCAGGTGGCTCTTAAGGAGCCATTCGCACATTTTTTTGAATTGCCCTGGTTCACCAAGTCTTATCATAGAATCATAGAACCATAGAGCTGGAAAAGACCTCAGAAGGTCATCAAGTCCAGCCCCCTGCTCTAGGCAGGACCAATCCAAATTGGTCTTCCTGTATTGTCAAAATGGGTCCCCATCTGGAAAAGGTTGGGAATCACTGATCTATTCCAAAATGTCCCTTAATCCTCATGGAACGAGGTTTACAGGGACATTGGAATAGTGTGCCCTGTCAAGACGTGAAATAGCTATTTCCGCAGTGGGCAGTATCCCGAAATAGCACTGCAGTGTAGATGTACCCTGTGTGATTTCTCCAGGCTTATTTGGAATGTCCGTGGGGGAGCTGGGAACTAAAGCCTGGCTCACACAAGGCACAGGTTAGCATCATCAAAACTGGGCGATAGTTCTTCTCTGTGATGAGGCCTTCGGGATCAGGCTAGACCAGTGGCCCAAGGTCTCTACATGGAGGTACACAGTTCCTAAAGCCACTGTTTCAGCCCATGGATTAGAACAGAGGGTATGAAAAAGCTGAGTTGTAGCTTCCTGACTGTGTAAGGCAGGAATTCCACTCCCTAAAGAAATAAGCATTGTGTAGATTGTGTGTGTGTGTTGTTGTGTATCAGAGACACATTAGCTGTTAAGGGCAATTTCTCCAACACCTAAAGTCGCAAAGTAACAGCAGGGTAGGAGATGGAATGCTACACAGAAAACAGCCTCTAACAGAAGCTGCAGCTTGCTGAATGTTGAGACTTTCATCTGCGCTGCAGACAGTGTCTTCCACAGGTCAAAAGAGGCCTTATGTCCACACAGAGTTCAGGAGCAATCCCGCACAGTGCGTGGACCTGAAGATCTACCTTTCTATCTTGGCAAAGAGTTTCCACTGGAATAGCACTGCCAGAGACTCCTCTTTGGCTTTGCTGCCTTAGTAACCATTGGGTTGGCAGCAGTGTTCCCTGTAAGCGGTGTGTTGTGTGGCCACTCAGGAGAGATTCCATTGCCACTCAGCTGATTAGCAGAGTACCCACAACTAGGTTTGTGTTTTTCCTAGTGGTGCACATTTGCATCTGCTTTGATGCACATACATTTTATTCTACACATGGATGGAAAAGATCCTTCGAGGGAATATTGAGTGTCAGGAAACAGAAGACAATAGTTCTTTTAATCCTTTAATAAATTAACTGCTTTTTAATGTCATTTTGTGGAAGGAAAAAAAAAGACATCACCCCGCTAATATCCTGTAGACCACTCCTTATTTTGAATATCTCTGTCACATCCTTATAGCTGGGTGTCCAGTACATTCAGTGCAGCTGTGGCCAAGTTCTACGGGGAGCACTGATCAGTTAGTCTACCAAGTCTGCAAGTAGAGTTCAAACAGTTGAATCAAACTGGCTGTTATTGGACAAACAGGTCTGCTGCTTCCTGCATAAAATCCCCATCCTGCTTACGGATACAAAAACATCTTTGAGTCGATACAAAGTTTGGGGTCTAGCAAGCTAGTGTGCTACACATATTGCCATATGGGCTAGAAATCTGGACTCTGTTCCAGATGGACTTGGTGCAGCTAGAGGCATTTCACCTGTGCTGACAGCACCAGACCCTGACAAAAATGGGTTTGACTGTGTGTGAAATGTCAGTCTTGCAAAGTTGCAGCTTTCCTCGAATAGCTCGTTAATAGGGCCCCACCAAACTCAGTGCTGTGAAAAACGCATCATGGACTGTGAAATCTGATCCTCCCCAAGGGAAATCTGGCTATTCTAGTGGAGATCAGATTTCACAGCACTGGCAGCTGGAGAGTAGCAGCTGCTGGCCAGGAGCCCAGCTTTGAAGGCAGTGTCACCACCAGCAACAGTGCAGAAGTGAGGGTGGCATGGTATGAGGGGTTATTACTTGGGGGGTAGGGCTAGCCTTACAGATGAGTGACTGGGTATCCACCCAGAGCCCCAGAATCAGAGGTCACCATGGTCACCCTCTCCCCCACATACAGCCAGACCAAGGCCTTTTAAGTCCCAAGAGCTTAGCCTGGAGCCAGAGAGGGCCAGGGTTTGCTAGCAGGGGTTCCTGCTGAGCTGGGGAAGGACCAGACATCCCCTTTCCCTGCATGGGTCACTGTTGGGGCCAGGTCAGCTCTGGGAACCTCCCTTGGCTACCAGAAGCTCCACAGCTGCTGACTGGGAGCTAAGCTCTTAAAGGTATTGCCACCAGCAGCAGCGCAGAAGTGAGGGTGGCTTGGTATGGTACTGCCACTCTTCTTTGCTGCTGCTAGCAGGGGCACAGAACTAAGGGTGGCAACACCATACCCAGGCCCCCTCTTTTCTGCACTGCTGCTGCTGCTGGTGTAACCTTCTGAGGTGGTCACCCAACCAGCAGCTGCCCTTTGGCTGCCCAGCTCTGAACACAGCAGCAGATGAGACCCTCTGATTTACAGTACTGCAATTTCTGATTTAAATATATGAAACCATGAAATTTACAATTTTAAAATTTCTATGACTATGAAATTGACTCAAGTGGACTGTGAGTTTGGTAGGGCCCTCTTCATACATTCTGTGTGTTTGAGGAGGGTGATGATGATGATGATATGTCCTCTGTTGTCATTCACTAGAAGAGTGCGCAGATTGGCCTCCTTCTGCATTCATTTGCCAGTAACAGAACTAACATTCAGTTCCATTAATTTTAGCCAAAATGGAATGCAGAGTCTGGAAAAAAAAAAATAGAACCTCCTCTGAAAGCAGCGCTGTCTGTAGGATGACAAGCTGTGTAAAGTGAGCTTTCAAAGGAAAGCTAATATCACTTTGTAATGCTGATATTTTGCTGAGTTATTTATTTTATGACAAAAATTCATTGTGCTGTGTGACTGAATATGAATTTGCTACAAACAAGAAAATGCCAAGAGAAATACCTGCATTTATAAAGTTTCCTTTAAAAAAAAAAGAGTGTTCTAGAAACTACCACAACCTGGAATTAAAGAGAGAAAGGATAATACTATACTCTGTTTTGGTACCACCCAAAATGAATTTGTAAGTTTTATACCGGACAAGAATCATATGTAGCTATGCAATGCAGAATAGAGGAAAGATAAAACTCCCTATACAAAGAAACTGACTAGGTTGGCAATAATTTTCACTTCTATAGCACCTTCCATGCAGGAAACTTTAAACTACATAAATTGTTATGGATTTAGGATTCATTCTAACTCAGTGAGGTGTGCTGCCATCAGTAGCCCATTTTTATACATGGTAAAAGAGAGGCAGAGAATTTGCTCCTGATTTTTCCCAGGTCACGTGGCAAGTCAGTGGCAGAGAAGAGTAACAAAGCCAGATCTGTGTGATGGGATTAAAGCAGCCAGATTCTGATTCACCAAACCATATAAACTCACACATTAGGCTTTCGCTGAAATAGGGCCAACAAAGAATGCTGAATGTGCAGATTAGAATGTCTGTGTTCAAGTCTTAGTCAAAGACATCTAGCAGCAACTAATATGAGGAGGTCATTTTTACTTCAATTCTCCAGTCAATATAATGAAGCTATAATGAAGCAGAAAAGGAGTCTTGCTCCCTTCTACTAACAATCCAATTCATATTAGGGTCACCGGAGGAGCCTAAGCCCCCTCTATCTGCAGAGAGTAGCAACAACAACAGTCTTGCTAAAAACATTTGCAGCTGCCAACTCTTGCTATAAAAATATTAACAGCATAATAGCCTTCTGAGTGCCTTACAGGCCTACATTTTCACAAAATGGTGTGCTTAATTTATAACATGCAATTACAGCACTTCCGGAGGATGCAATTGCAGTGATTATATGTGCACATTTGCCTGAAATTTTAGACTAGAATGTCCTATAAATGCCCAACGTATGTCACTCTTACAATGGTGATATTAACTGCTAATGATGTGTAACATACTGAAACAAATTGTCACTTTTGGTCACCCACAATAGCTTTTGTTATCATAGATTGACACAAAATGGCACCCAAAAATCACTCCCCTTTTCAAAAAGCCACTACAGGAAGTGCCCTACACAGTACATTTTATAATAGTGATACTGCAGAGTTTTGAGCAGTTAATACAGAATTCAGTCTCCATTGTTTATTAAGACTGAGAGGAGGGAGAGAAAAGACCATTGCATCAAATGTCTAGATGCAATTATAAACTCTACTCCCCTTTGCTTCTTTGAAAACTGAGATATAACCAGTATGTGATACTAACCCTACCTCTTCATTGAGCAATGCTGTGAAAGAATCAATTTGCATGCAATATAAATCCACATTCTTATTTTACTATTGCACAAATAGGGAATTTTAATGTAAAATGCATTTCAAATGCTGTATGCTTTGATTGCTCTTTGTAAAAATAATACTTAAATACTGATTTGGAATGAAGTTGTGTGGCTATTTTCTAAATGATAGATGCAATATTGATATGAAAAGTTTCCAAAAACCTTTATATGCTAGTGGATTAACTGGCCTTTCCCCAAGTACTCTATGTATTGACCATCTTACCATGTTATTAATCAACATGGATTATTTTGGGTAATTCTTATGTTTCTTTTTATTCTGTCTGATACAAAAGGTGAGCAGATTCACTAGCAACTTAAATCACAGAGAATGTAGACATTATTCTGAGACACATTAGCTTATCCTCCAATGAAAATAAGTGATTACCAGACTACACAGTGCAGTAGAGATGGGGGCCTGACTTTCAATGAGAGTTGTGTGCCTAAATCACAAAAGTCCCTCTGAAATTCCCAGTCTGAGGCATTTGGAAGGTGAAATGTCAACATAATTATATTTTATTCTGATGGAGTTTTCTGAAGCTTTTCTTGAAGCCTGCCAGAACCTTACAATGGGGTCTCAACTTTGTTGGGTGACAAAACTGAACTAGAACATCAGCTTTTGCTTGCCCTGTAGTTTTTTTTTTCAAAAGTTTGTTCAAAGAGGTTTGTTTCTAACGATATTTCTGTTTCTTGCTGTCCATCCCCTCTAGGGCTCAGAAAGACAAGTACCAAAATATGGTGAGAGTCTGTTCCTGAGACATTTCTGACCCTTAGAAAGACCTAGAATTCTCACAAAATATCTCTTCTCATAAGATTTCCAGCCCAAATTTTGAAGACTCAAGGAATTTAGATGGGATCTGGAGATGCCTCTGTGTGATTTCCTGAAGAACATGGACAAATCTTTTGAGGTTCCCAGATCTCCCAGTGGTATCAGGATCTCTGCCTGGGTAAAGACATCCACAGTTAAGGGGAAATCAAATGCTTTCTTGAGCACATATGTGATTCTATGTAAATCTGAACTGTTTGCCAGAATGTTTGCCAATAAAAAAGGAAGTCCCACAACATAATCACAACATGATATCTATCATATGGCTTGCTGGCTGTGGTGCATGTTTTTGCTGTGTAACTGACTGTGTTGGTGTTTTACTACCTAAAATTTGCATATTAGCTAAAAGAAAATGTTCTCTATGGGCTTTATTCAGCAGCTCACAGGATCTATGCCTTCATGTCGCAGCTGAAGTCAATGTTGAACATGACCAGGAAACCTCAGGAGGTGCTGTGTGTCTCAGAAAACTGGTTCTTAAGTTAAACATTTGCATTTTATTCATGAGCATGTAGCCCCTTAGAACTAAAGATGCCTAAATCCCTCTGCGTTTCAAGATAGAATTATAGAGATGCAGGGCTGTAAGAGACCCTGAGAGATCATCATGTCCAGCTCCTTGCTCAGAGGTAGGACCACCCTGACATGTAAATCATTTAGTCACTTTTCTGTAAATTAACAGTGAGATTTTACCCTTAATTTCATGTAAAACAGCCTCACCAAACCTGCAAAATGTCAGAGAAATGATTAAAGAGACAAGACGTACACAAATAAGTAGTGACTTTGGGTGCTCAAAGTGGAACATCATGAAGGGACCTGATTTTCAGCAAGTGGTGAGCACCTGCCCTCTGAAAATCAGACACTTTCTAGGCATTTTCAACTGAGCATGCAAGAACAGACGCACCAGCAACACTCACATTTGAAAATCTTTGCCATATGGCTCCAGTGCAGAGCCACAAAAAAGGAGCACAATTCTAGAAAATACTCTGTTAATAGGGGGAGCATTTTCTGAAATGGGAGAATCTTGTTCCTTTGGATTGGGTCATTTATTTTCTTTCAATATGAAGATGGTGTCTGGTTTCATTTACAATCAATACAGAAAATCTACTGTGGTTGGCTAATTTGGGGTCTTCTGAAGATCCGAGCTTCAGTTCAGAAACACTCTCTCCCCTCAAACCTGGATGCTTTTGTTTGAACTGTCTCACATATTCAAAACACTTTGGTCTAAAAATCAAATTGAAAATCTAATGACAATTTCTTCTGTTCACAAACACAGTGAGGACAAACTCAAACAGAAGCAGAAGGGGGCACCTAGCTATGAAAAACCTCCCTCTCGCAATCTTTCACAGGAACAAACGCAGTAGTCATTTCTACTATTGAGATAATTGAACTTTCCTATATTCAAGCACCTAAATTCAATGCTCTGTTTTTGGCATAGCCCTTGGCAATGAAGACACAAACTGTATCTTCCTATAGCACTTTGTGTCCACCACTAGCACACGGCAGCTGAACTGAATCAGGATTAGGGATATGAATTTCATCTACTAAGTAAGTACAAGTCATCAGTAGAAATTACCTTGGCGGATGACTTGGCTGCTTCTTGCAAGGAAGCTACATATGTTGCAACAAGTCGGAGAAGGAGGCACAACAGATGCTAGTGGAATCACAATCCTGAGAAGGCAAGATGGCATGTTGCTAGCAGCTTTGGCTATGGGAGATGAAAGAAGAAGATGCAGCACTTACTGGACCTGCTGCTATTGCCATTGAAGCATCTGCTCTGTTACCCTGATTAAAGAATGTGTTTCCACTTCTACTTCTGCTACTTTCGTGGCATTTTCTCTGCCTCTTTTAAACTGGAAGGAAATCCATAAGGTGCCTAAGCAGGTTCAAATTACTGGGGCACAAAGGACTCAGAGGTAAAGCTTTATCAGCAGGCTCTTAGGGTATACAAGTTAATGATCCATTTAAAAATAAAATCTTGACCACTAGTTAATAAGGCCTCCTGCAGTAAACTCCAGTGTAAATACAAACACTCCAGCAGCATGTAGAGGTCAGTGCAGAGTTGACTGCTTAAGGCAGATAAGTGGGAAGTTTGGATTCTAGTCCTTAGAGCAGAATGCAGCTTCCTAAAATACCATCACTAATTAATTAGAACGTATTTTCTGGCTCACTCCTCAACAATTATCAAGACAGAGAGAAATAGCACATAATCAAAGGCTTTAAAAGGGTCTCCATATATTTTACATTGGTATCACACACATGTTATCTTTAAACTAGTGACCAGAGACAAACTGCCAGAATATAGGGTAAACTAAGAAAAGGAACTGTACATTTTAAGGTGGAGAGAAGCCTTTCTCATTCATCCTCTTTTTTTAATTAGTAGGGCACAATAAGGCAGTTACATCCCTGCATTAATTTAGAGAAGGATGAGGCAGGAACAAAAGTGAAACAGCTTGTAATGCCTCTATTCTGGGGCTACTGGTGTAAATCAGTACTCAGGGCCCACTTGCTGCATTTGGAGAGGAAAAGGTTGCTATAATGGAAAGCAATCAAAGCATTCCTTCTCTCAAGGGCCAGGTACCATTCAAAGAACAAGCAATACTAGTTAGCTGTGTCCAGTATAGTAGAGGATTTAACACTTTCCTGTTGCAGTCTTCACACCAGAGCCATCAGCAGAACTGAAAATGCCCTTATTGTTATGCAAGGGGTCTGCTGCTAGAGGGAGACAAATTCAGCACAAGAGAGTTTGGAGTTATACCAGTGCAACTAAAAACACAACTCAAGATCTTAAATCACTGTAAGTCCACAAAAGCTCAACATCCTTTAAGTCCTTACAGTGGATAAGGTTCTAAAAGTGCATTAAGGACCTGATTCAAAGCTCACTCAAGTCAATTACAAATACTCCCATTGATTAGTCTGGCTCTTGAATCAGACTCTAAATCCTGAATGTTTTGAATTTAAAGCAGTAATCTTCCTCTGCCACAGAGCATTTAAAACTGAAGCAGTATAATAAGGGAATGTCATCAGTCATCACCACTTAAAACAAACAACAAAAAAACCTGTCACAATACATACTACATCTGCCCTGTTACTTTGCCATTTTGTCACAAAAAAATTCTTTTCCTGCCTTCCTTTCCTGACTTGGAAAGGAGTTCCTCCTGTTCCTATAAATAGAGGAAACTAAGGTCCAGCACTGCAAACATTGATGTGTGGAACTTTAATGAAGTGAACAACTCCACTGAAGTCAGTGAGCTACACTCATAGATTTAATAATATGCATAAGTGTTTACTGGATTAGGATGCAACTGTGGAGAAACAGTGAAATTGACTATAAACAAAGTACTGTACATGCACAATGTGAACAAATTGAAAAAAGAAACTTTTCCCACTGTTATCTTTTATTATAATCACAGGAGTTACTTTCAAAAATACCAAACAGAAGTGGGATTTTAAAGTTGGTGCTATCCCTTTAAAAGCTTCAGATTCTTAAATTGCTTGAAATGTTCTGAAAAACATGAAGCAGAACAGAGGCTACCAGCTGTCTTAGCAAACAGGAAAGCTGTCAATGAAACCCAGGTTACATCACTATGCCCATGACTCACATTAATCCTCTAACTCATTGAACAGTACTTTTCTACTCTTTTGGGATGGGGTCAGAAGGAAGGTTGGTTTTGTGTAGGTATCATTCCCTGATTATAATTCAGGCAGCATAAACCAACCACCTGCCTTGAAGACACCTCTACTCATGTTACCCTGAGTTTTATTGGCCTCATTTTAAATTATCTGTATCATTCTCCTATTTTGTACAACCCACATATTTCTTTACTCTTTATTTTATGTATAAATTAGGAGTTAATTTGCAGCTCAGATACTTCTCAACCTGCCAAGCTGAAAATGTGGCAGGCAATGTGTGATAGAATGAAATGAGGCATCCCAAAAAAAGTATTAATGTAGGACACACTGAAAATGCTGTGGGATTCATTCCTTTAGTTTAATTTATCTATAAACTTAGTTTCAAAGTTTTTTTTAATTGTAATGCAAATAAATCTCAATAAAAATGAGGGAATGGTGGTAGCTTTGAGACTAAACTGAGCACCAGTCATCAGTAGGAGAAACGGTTAAGATTTTTGGTAGTTCTATATGAACTTCCACGCCACACTACTGTCAATGTACCTTATATTTACAGCACTTCCATTGACACAATAGCAGTGTTTGATTCGGTTTAGTTTCTGTGAAGCAAATGAATGGGAACTAGGACAAAAAAGTAGCAACCTCATTTTCTGGCTAATGGTGAATTATAATGTCCCAATTAACTGTCCTCTTAGGGTCTAAGTCAGCATATTTCATTACCCTCATGCAGGCCTCTATCTATAGAGGTGTGTCTAGACTACAGGGTTTTTTGGTTTTTTTTAAGTGGCCATTTTTTGAAAAAACTTCCCCTGCGTCTAGACTGCTGCCATGTTCTTTCAAAAGTAAATCGAAAGAACGCGGCAGTTTTTTTGATCGTGGAAAAACTTATTTTACAAGGAATAACTCCTTCTTTCAAAAGTACTCTTTCAAAAAAAGGCACTATGTAATGCAAATTGTGCTTTTTCGAAAGAGAGCATCCAGACTGCCTGGGTGCTCTCTTTCGAAAAACCAGCTTGCATTTTTGAAAGTACTGGTTGTAGTCTAAACGCTCTTTTTCAAAAGAGGCTTTTTAGAAAGTATCTTTCGAAAAAGCCTCTTTCAGAAGAGCTTGCAGTCTAGACGTAAGCCTAGGTCTTTGGAACTGTAAATAAAAAGTTATCTAAATTAGCTCATTTCCTGATATTTGTGGAAATGTGCTAGCCATATTATTTTTTTTTTACAAAAAAGGGAGGTAGAGAAGGCCAGAATACAGCTGAGGCCAAAGTTATTTAGAATTAGCAGCTAATGGATTGGATTTCTATAGCTATTTTTAATACCTGTACAGTATGATGAAAATGAACCCCAAGAGAATCTCATTTTTGTTTTTCATTAATACCCACTTTGTTAGCATGAACAAATGATTTCTGGGAGCTCCCATTGCCCTTTTTAATTTGTCTCTCTGTACTGTGGAACAGGTATTTTACATTATTAATCTGATTAGTCAATTCTATTTTTCCTCTTGTAGTTGCCTTCCTTATTAGAGAGGCAGGACAGTCTGCTGGACTTGTATGAACAAGACTGAAAAAAGGAGCAGTTTGTAAGAGCCCAAATAACTTCAGAATCACAGGCCTGTTGTACAATTATATGCTTTATTCTCTTAAACTTCTAGGGACAATATCAAGGTGGCCACTATTGCAATAATTAGCGGTATCCAGGCACTGAACAGTTCTCTGGAACTAGAAGTGGAGATGCCAAAAGTACCAATTTCCACAGCTAAAACCAGAGCTGAAGTTGCTCGGCTCCAAGAATAACCTGAGCTGACCTTAGAGCAGTGGTTACCAACCAGTAGATTGTAATCTACAGGTAGATCTTGGAGCCTCTGACAGGGGATCCTGACAGGTTTAGTCAGGAAGTTATAAAGTGCTGGCACTTCAGTTTCCCCTTTCATACTGCTCCTGCCCTCTGCCTTGTAGCTATCCCACCCCCCCAGGAACCTCCTGCTTGCTGTGTAGGGTGTGGGAGGAAGTGGGGGGCTGATGTCGGGGTGTCCTTCCTCCCCGCCACTCCTGTACCCTATCTCCACCCAGAGAGAAGGGCATGGAGGTAGCTTGGCAATGCAAATGTAGTTCCTTACTAAAGGTGCCTCTGACTTTTTCTGGAAGGATCCTGTATGCTGCAATCTAGCCCTAGAGACTACAAATCCCATGAGCAGTTGAGGAAACCAGGAAGAGAGGGCTTGTCCAGGCATGTTGAGAGAGGGGCTCAGCAGTCTGGAGCTCTCCATTTTGGGAGAGGGGAGCCAGGCTGCTGTGGAAGAACCTTATATATATATCCAGTCCAGGAGCTGTTGTATTGCAGCTACAGCCTGGGACTGAAAGTCTTAGGTGTTTGGATCTAGCAGGCTGCTTGAGGGGCTGCTGATTGCCCTAGAGGGGAGAGACTCTGGCTGTGCCTGTGGCTGAGAAAGACTACACAAAAAGCAGCACACAGGAGGAGACTGTAAGTAAATGGGCTGTTTGGGAAAGTGCTGCCTAGGACAGACCACAAAGATATGGACTAACTCCGGGTCCAAAGAGAGGCAGAGTGTCCAGCCCAGTGAACCGGAGCTTCTGGCATTTGGTGGAGCCCTCTCCAGTGGCACAGGGAGTTACTCCTCGTGGAATGAGGAGTAAGGGAAGTTCGAATTAGGATCTTTAATTTGAACTACCTACTCTGTGCCGCGTGTAGCCGTGGACACGGAGTTCGGATTAAGGGGGATTTAAAAATGGCAGCGCCCGGGAACATGCAAATGAAGCCCGGGATATGTAAATCCCAGGCTTCATTTGCAACTCCGCTTGCCCTCATTTCCCTACCTAGCTCAAACTAACGAGCTAGTGTAGACGTACCCTATGAGCCAGGGACTGCAGCAAAGTGGTGGATAAGGAATCTCCAACTAAACATCACCACCACTGGGGTACTCAGGATCTCCTTTTATGTTAAAACACTCAGGCACACCTGTGAGTGTGACCTGCTCCTGAGTAACCCGGGCAGGAAAAAGGGTGAGCTGTCTGTCACACTCACAAACTGTGTATCTCTCTCTCTCTCTCTCACACACACACTCACACTCACAAACTGTGTATCTCTCTCTCTCTCACACACACACACACACACACACACACACACACACACACACAGTCCTTCACTCATCTACTACCGACCCAACACACATGTGGGGGGGGGTTGTTGTTACTTCTTTTACTGCTTGTAAAGTGGGTTATTTTGTGGGTTGATTGGTCTGATTATTTCATAACTTTCATTTCTCTCTCATGCTTAAATGTAATTCTTTGAGTAGTGAGTTCTAAAATGCCTAAGTTGTCCTGGCTGGAGTAATTATCCCTACGGTAATTTCTGCTTCTGGAAGTGGCTGGCATGTCCTTGTAGCCCCGAGAAAAGAAGAGCAGGAGGTCCCCACATACTGTCCTTGCCTGCAGACACTGCTCCTGCAGCTCCTATTGATCAATAACGAGGAACTGTGGCCAGTAGAGGCTGTGGGCTCAGTTCCTGTCGATGAGGGTCAGCACATGGTGCCATCGAGCAATTGCTCTACATGCCATCTGCTTTCAGGAGGGGTGCAGGTGCAGGGCAGGAGTAAGCCTGCCTTACCCCCACTGGTCCAACCACCAGGAAGCTGTCTCAGTTAAATGGTGACCAGCCAGAGCCTGCTTCCTGAACCCTTTATCTCCTCCTGTACCCAATCTCCTGCCCCAGACATGAGTCCCCCTATACGCAAACGCCTTCCTACAGCTTGCACCCTGAAGCCCATCCTGGACTCCAATTTCCCACCCTGGGCTTAGCCCGGAGCCCCTTCTACACTCCAAACCCCTTGGCCCAAGACCAGAGCCTGCACCCCAACCCCCTACCTCAGCCTGGTGAAAGTGAGTGAGGATGGTGGAGAAAAGGGAATGGAGAGAGGAGGGTGAGGCCTCAGAGAAGAGATGGAGCAGGGGCAGAGCCTCAAAGAAGGGGCAGAAAGGAAGCCGGGCAAGGGTATTTAGGTTTGAGATAGATCTTACATTGCACTAAAACTGAAAAAAATGATCTTGTGGTTAAAAACATTGGAGGCACTGCCTTAGAGAAAGCTCTTTTCCCTCAGGCAGCAGTTAGTGCTAGTGTGGGGAGAAGTCTTTGGGAGCCGATGGACAGGATCTTATTTTCAACAGGGGCCATCACTATAAGCAGCACCCACTTTTCTTCAGGAAGAGGATACTTTGCCAGCTTCGTTAGAAGACACACAAAGGCAGAAGCTCCAACAGCATGGGCCACTTTGGAAACCTTTTTTGCAGGCTTCCTTACCAATGACTCCTGAATTTGACAGGGTATCCTGGCAGCCTCAAGTAAAAGGCTTAGGAAAGTAGGATAAGGGATACCCTGAAAGTAGGGAGGTGGGGGTGGGTTCTGGAGTGGCTTAAGGGATAAGGCATTCTCTTGGTGAGTACAGGGCGGCAGACCACTGAGAAAGTAGAGGGATGCAGGAGTGAAAGACTAATGGAGTCTTTTTTGAGCATTTCAAATATGGTGAGAAAAATAATTATTGCTTTTATTTAATTCATTTCTGCCGCTTGGTATTGAATCCAATGGGTTTTTCATGGTCACACAATTATGTTAGAGCAGAAGTTCTGGCAACAGCAAAAAGGAGATCAAGTTGCAGTTTGTTTATAGTTTAACTACTCAGAGCCCAGAGATACCATGAAATGGCTAAGGTTTCTTATCATTGCTTTTCTGACCTTGCTAGGGTCTTCACACCTCAGATCTCAGCAGCACACCTAACATCTTTCTATGGTCTAGTCATTGGTCCTACCTGGTCTTAAGGAAAATAAGCTAAGGCAAATATCCTTTAGAGTGCAATTGGTTTGGAAGGAAGTATGTTTTGGAAATGTCTGTATCAACTGTGGTTTAATAGTTCTAAAACATTAACTACTACCGAGAATGGCTTAACTGAAATGGTCAAAGTTATAAAGTCATTATCCTTTAGCAGCTTCACTTGAGGAAAATTTGCATTTCTATCTAATGGAAATCAGAGTCAGATAATTCAATGGGTACAATGTCTCATTTCATTTTTAATTTGTTGTCTCTTTTGTCTAGATTTCATTTGTTTAATCTGAAGTTAGAAGCTGATTTTTTTTAAAGAAAAGTGGAAAAGGTGTAGGAGTAGTTAGTAGTAACTCAATTTTCTGCAGTAATGTTTGTCAGACCATAAAAAGATTAACATAGGCTTTTTTTTTAAGTGACATTTTCCAAATTGTCCCAAAAGAAGGTTAGGTTTTAAAACATTTCTGTTAATTTGACTAGTGAGTTCATGAATGATCTCCACTTATAAAAAATAAAAGCAATGTATGAAACATGAGAAGCTGCCTTAGTCTTGTGCCTTTTGCTCTTAAAATATAATGTCACAAATATCCAATTACAAATGAGAAGACGATCTGAGCAACTCCTCCTTCAAGACATAACCAACACCTAGTTACACCTTTGGAAACCTCCACAGATTTTTAAGATAGGAAGGGACTATTAGATTATCTACTCTGACCTCCTGTATATCACAGGCCCTGTAATTTCACTCCTTAAGTCCAAACACTTGTGTTGGACTAGCCCTGCTTTGATGATCTGCCATCAAGAGACAAAATGATGTTTGGGAGCTTCCAGATAATCCTGAAGAACAGTAATGTCATATCTTTGTACCAGTTCATTGATGGCATGGTGAAATAGAGCTACCATATTTTAACTACTACTGCCAATGGTATGGTGCCAGGTCCCCTTCCCGTGTAGTCACCCAAATGCTTCAGGTTTAGGAACTAACTTTCCTTATGGGCATCATTGTCCACAAGAGTTAGTAGCTGGTGATAGAGGCAGGATACTGGCAGGGCCAGACTAAGGTGTGGGCGAGCCGGGCAGCTGCCCAGAGCGCCAACCGATGGGGGGGGGCGCCTGATGGCAGCTGTAAGGGGCGCCGTGTGCCCAGCTCCTGCCGCACTGGCCCCCCCATCTCCACGGCGCCGGCCAGCAGCATCCTTCCCCCTACAGCCGTGGGGCCCTGCATGGCCAGGCGCTGCACGCCAGCAGCGGTGACTGGACCAGGCTGGGCAACGCATGTGCCGTGCATCCCGGGGCCGGGCCCCGGGCTGCGCACCAGTGGCTGGGCAGCGCATGCACCGTGCGCGGGCCCGCGCATGTCCATGTGCCCCAGGTGTGGACCTGTGCTCCCTGGGGGGGGGGCATGCCCCAGGGGTGGGCCCGTGCATGCGCTGTGTGCCCGGGGGCAGCACTACGCACCTGGGTCTGGGGCACCAAAATGGCTCAGGCTGGTCCTGGATACTGGAACAGATGGAGTACTCTCCTAATTCAGTATGGTAACTTCTATGAACCTAGCTCACTACAGGTTTACAGCTAGCCTACAATTGATAAGAAATCAGAGAAGAAAGTTAGCACACTAGTGCTGGAGGATGCAAGCTTCATCTAAGTGAGACAAACTAGGTATTTTTAATATTCCTAGCCCAGGACTAGGGTAGAGGCTAATGTACAAATGATCAGAAATGGCAAATATTACAACTAGGAGAAATTAGTGCTGAAGTTATTCCCCTGTTCTGCTACATAGAAAACACAGATATTTGTGAAGCATGTAACTTAAAGTCAGCTCTCTTTGTAGAAAAGAATGGCACCACCATGGATGTTCAGCTTAGGTGTATCTCCTGCTAGTAAGAACATCCTTTAGGAGCTTTTTAGCAGGATTAATTCTGAACTATGGAGATTATAATTCAGCTCTCATTCACTTTTCTATCCTCATTTGTAAAGCAGCTCTGAGATTTATCTAGAACTACTTTGCAACAATTCAAATAATTGGAAATTGTGGAAAATTATTATACCTGCACTCAGGTGCCAAGATCTGTATGAAATACTTGGCTGCCCAAAGTGTGTGGAAAAAATGCTTCAATTAGGCATTAAAGAATTTCTCCCCCATTTTTGTCTAACAGCAGCCATGCTTTTGCTGTGAATGGTCATTATTACATACAGAAATAGGAACATAAATTTACCAATAATGAAAATGTCAGTTGAAGGCGCAGTCTATCATACTGCGTGCTGAGATGGTCAGACCTTTTTTTGCTGTCTTGTATCTTTGCTTTGTCTCTGAAAGACTAACATACAAAAAGAAAGAATGCTTTATTTATAGATACCGGTGAAACATCCTTTTCAATATACTAGGAATGATTTTGAGTATTTCAGGAAATTTTGGATAGATTTCAAAATTACTCTTTTTACTTATCATACACCGCAGTATCTTTACCAAAAGAAACTCCCAGATCTTGTCACTCTATGGATTGATATTTTGATATTCTAAATTGAATTTCTTGGTCCCTCTTAGCTATTCTTGGCAGCTTTATGATGCAAGAGTTTTCAGCCGATATGCTTACTATCTCTGGAGCACTATTCCACCCATACTCAGCATCACTAGACTTCTATTCCGCCTCAAATCTGTCACAATTTTAAAATCTGGGTAGAAAATTATCCTTTGATGCAACTTTTACTGCTTAATGAATTTCATGTTTTGGTTATAAGTTCCACTGGCATTTCACTTGCTGATTAGTTTTATTAGTTAAAGCACTTTAGCACATTGCATGAAAGGTACTATTAAAATTGAACCAGTATACCATAGACTTTTATAGTAAAGTCTTACATTGCTTTAATATTCACTAAATCATTACATAATAAAATTATATAGGAAGAGAGATAGTTATGAATAATTCCTTTGGGGGGAAATCTTCATTTTACGATTGTTGCTCATTCATTACTCCTTTTTGGTAAAATAATCAAAAGTATAAGGCAAATGTTTGATGTTCTCTTTCAAGAGAAGGCAAAATTCACTACACACACATAGAACTCGGGAAAAACATGAAATTCTCTGAGAGTGTAGCCAAAGGTAATCTTGCTATTCTCCTGAATGAGGTTGCAATTAAAATATAGTTTTCAACCTTTGCTTTGACCGTGGGCAAATATAGCATCTTTCTTTATTCCTATTTGATTTATGTGCAACTGCACACTTGCCTACATCTTAAAAGAAGTACCTGTATGCATCAGTGTAGAACAAATTGCCAGTTTTTCTTCTTAATCAGGCATACAATACACATCTCAACTCATGTTTAAAAGATTAGCAGTAAAACTGTATTGCTGCATACATATCTATTTTTTCCAGAAATAACTAGTATTCTTCTAATACAGGGTCTTTTTTTGATACCACTTGTAGCAGATACGAAAATATCCCTGAACTAAGTCAAAATGGCCAATGTGACTCTTTTCTTTACATGGCCCAATATATCAACACCAGCCTTGAAGATCATCTATAGCAGTGTTTCTCAATCAGTGGTACTGGTACCCTTAGGGATACCTGAGAGAAATATGGGGGATATGTCATCACAACTTAAATTTGGAGAAAACTGAATTTTTGTTTTAAGTTTTATAGCACTTTATTATTTTTGTACTTATTACACGCAAAAATTTCATCGCCCGCCCGGCTACGATTAAGTTGTTTAAACAAATGCGTTGCAATGGTAGAAAAATATTGTGTGTCTGAAAACTGTAGCTACTGGGGGTACTTATAATTTTTTTTTTTAAAAAGGGGTACTTTATATAAAAAAAGTTGAGAAACACTGATATATACTGGAAATAAAATTCACTCTACTGTGAATTAAATCAATGGACCTCAGATTGATGAAGGTATTATTATCTCAATTTGGGAGCTTATGGTTTTTGAGATGAAAACATCTGTCCACTGGAAATTGGTTTGTTTACAGATATTACACAACAATCAACAGGTAACAAATTTCAGTCACTATCTACCTCACTTAGATTTGGCTGCTGCCTAGAATTGAAAGACTCATATTTTATCACCTGAGAAATCCCCAAAACTCATGTTCATTATAAACCAGAGGTCAATTAAAGAGCAGACTCCCTGTGTTAATGGTAACTTCTTTAATGATTAGTTTGTCTAAAATCAAAACGATGCATCAGCTGTCTTATGTCATTAGAGTAGATGTGTCCTATTCCTATAGACAGATATATCCGCTACTGATTGAATGTAACTCCATTCCCAAATCAGGAAATGCAAAAGATACTGTGATACTTACGTGAGTAATCATAAATAGCCAGTGTAATGCAAATTTAAAGCACGGAATACTCAAACAGCTATTCACAAATCAATCCACAGATTTTTCTTAACAACATTTTAATAAAATTTAAGGAAATTGAAATCTGCTTGTGGAAACTGAGCAAGTTATATTCTGCTAATTATTCAGCGAGCTCAAACTTAATGGAACATCATTCCATACCATTTTTAGCAAAACTTGTTATGCTTATTTTTTTGCTATTTAAAGGTTCTAGTCAGAATTTATTCTGATATCACCTACCCACCTTATTTACATCCACTCTGATACTATCATGTGCAATTTAGTGGTAGGTAGCAATTTCTGGCTCAGTATAAAACTATTTAGAAATGTAACAGGGAAATTGAAAGATGTAATAAAATATACTAATACAGGGGGTTAAGTTAATTCACTTCCTTATCTTCTTGTTACATATTGATGTATTTCAAGCCATTCAAAAAATCTAAGTTGTCTTCCATGTGTGCATATCAGATTATAGACAATGAAAGCAATTTAACAGGTTATTTAAATGCTACAATGTAGTAAAATCTGAGGATCTGTTTCTTTACTTGCTTTAGCATCAGAATATTCTGCTTTCGTTTGAAAGTGAACACAGATGTTTCCTATTTATTTTGAAAGATTAAAAATTGATACATATCTAGACATGAGTGTTGACACTGGAATATGATGCTTTCCTCTGATTTTGAGGCACTTCTTCAATCCTTACCTTTTAGATCATAATCCAAGGCATTGCATCTGTGACACCTAGCTTTATGAATAGCAAGGCAAAAGCCTTGTTTGCTTATACAATGTCCCATGTAGAGAGCCCCTTGTTTTGAGAGAATTCTATGGATATTTTGGTTATTTTTATGAGTGAGAAACTATTATTTTTAAAATGAGTTCTCTTTGAGAATGCCTACAGTCCTCACTGTTTGTGTTGTTCTTTACCTAGTTCCTTTTAAAGCATTTTACTCATGCTTTTTGTAGTGTAGGTGCTGCAATGGTAAGGCAGTTGGCATGTTTCACTAACTTACAACAAATTCCTTTTTTTGTGGCCAGTACAAGGGAATTAAAAGGTGATTGTTGTAAGTGAAATTGTGATTTCATTGCAGAAAGCATGAGCACCTCTTAATTCCCTAATCAGGACTTAAACTCACAGGAACAAACACTCAAGTGATGTCTTACATTGCTACAACATGTGTAGCCTACTCATGTAATTGCTTGTTTAAACACTCACAAATTGTTCTCGCAATTCAAAACAGACTCTTGAATTTTGCACTCGAAAGAGCATGCATTTGGGACAAGCTGATGGCAAAAGAGTCATTGACCTTCTACCCCAAAGTATGGTTCATAAGGCAAATGTTGGTGTAATATACTTCTGTAGCATTCTGTCAGGCATTTCACTTGATACCACATAGTATTTTAATTAATACCTAGAATAACAAAATTAATATAGTGCATATTAAATATATTAACAACAGTATAACTAATATGCTTCAATATGAAATTGCAAGCAGGGACTTATCTTAAGAACATAAGAATGTCCATACTGAGTCAGACCAAAGGATACTGGGCTAGATGGACCTGTCTTACAACAGTGGCCAGTGACAGATACCCCAGACGGAATGAACAGAACAGGTAATCTCATGTGATACCTCTTCTGTCACCCAATTCTAGCCTCTGACAAAATTCCTACCGATTCTGGCTAATAAGTATTTAGAGTTTAGAGGCCCCAGCCTAACCCCAGGCCCTCGACGTATCTAACTTCTCATCTACAGGGTCACACTGAAACCAAAAGAATATATGAAAATGAGATTTATTTATTAACAATTAAGTCATTATACCAATAGCCTGTATATATACTCTTCATTTTAGGAATGCTTTTCTGGCTTTGTGGGGTGCAAACTCGTTTATAATTGAAGAAAAGTCTAATTTACATGTAACATCACTGTTAATGTTAAGCGTTGTCCCATTGTAGAACAATGATAGTTCTTTATTAGTTTTAATACATTGAGGGTATGTCTACACTGCCACCCTAGTTCAAACTAGGGTGGCTAATGTAGGCATTCGAAGTTGCAAATGAAGCCCGGGATTTAAATATCCCGGGCTTCATTTGCATCTTGACGGGTGCTACCATTTTTAAATCCCCGTTAGTGCGGACTACGTGCCCGTAGCTACATGCGGCATGGAGTAGGTAGTTCGAATTAGGCTCTCTAATTCGAACTACCGGTACACCTCGTTCTAAAAATGGCGGCACCTGGCAAGATGCAAATGAAACCCGGGATATTTAAATCCAGGGCTTCATTTGCAACTTCGAATGCCTACATTAGCCACCCTAGTTCGAACTAGGGTGGCAGTGTAGATATACCCTGAATGTTAATTCACCCGAAGCCACTGATGCAGATAGACTGACAAAAATACGTATTGCAATTATAATATTAGGAAATACAGTCAACAGGCCAAGATAGAATATTTCTTGTGGCAGTTCTTTTGGCTAGCAATCCAATTTAAAGTTGGTAGAATATATAAGTTTCAGGAAGACGATCTCATCACAGAGGTCTCTTGAAATTTTGTTGTTGTACGTTTGCTGAATATAGATTTTCATCACTTAGTTCTCTGAACTCCCAAATGAATCCAAAAAGTGTGACAGTGACTCAAATCATTCTGTAAAACCGGATTTGATGGAGTCAATAATAACAAAACAAAACAAAAAAATTGACTCAATAATGCCTTTCTGCATCAAATTGAGTAATTAGGTGGAAAAAACTTTTACATGAAATATCAATACCCTGTGCTAGTGATTTGGGCACAGAAAGGATTGTGTTCCATTGATCACAAATCTTTTGAATATCTTTAAGGAGTTGTTAAACGTTAACCCTCTCAACATATAATGTAGTATTGAATGCTTTTGTCAGGGCTGTTGCTCACTCTGGCACTCCAAGTGCAGAAGTTGGGGGCCTTCAAAAGACCTTAAATACCTTGCCTCTACAGGCTCTGCTTACAAAAACTCCCCAGAGTCATAGATTCACTGCTCCTGAGAGATAGGCTGCCACCAGCAAGTGAATTAAATAAACACTGAAAACCAGGAAGAAACACTAGAACTTCTTCAAGGGATACCCCAAGCAAGTTTGAAAAAAGAAACAAACAAACAAACAAACAAAAAATAACCCAACAGAAAACAAGCTGTCTCTCTCATAACTGAGCTCTCAGGCTAGGCAGGCATACACATAGACCTCCTGTTATTTTCCAGGACACAAGAATCAAATCATCGCCTTAAAAATGTGTTTTTATTAACAAAACAAAAATATTTGATAAAACATATTTACTTGCTAAGTGTTACAGAGCAACTAAGAAAACAACAGATCAAAACACAAAGGAACAGTCTATTTGGTTGCAGCTTAAATATGGTGAATGGGGGATGAAAGCACATGGAATTCACACAGACAAGCTTAACCAAACAGCAAAAATAAAGAAAAAATACCCTGATCATGACTAAACATACATTCCTCTATCAACTCACGATCTGTACTGATCTGTACTTCCAGGCCCAGTCCATTCCCATGCCCAGCTTTTCTTGTAGGCATGGTTATTTGGTTTAACTACTTCATCTTGCTTCCTCCAGCTGATAACTTAGAACTCACCCGAAGGAAGAGTTCTATAGTCAATTTAAATTTCAACGGTCTTTCCCACTGGCTTTCTGCTAACACCCTTTAGCTACCTAAGTTTAACCCTTTAGTCATCAACTGCTGGTCAGCACTATTCCTGTCCATCACAGCTTCAATTACAAGATTAGATTCGTGGATCATTTTAAGCAGCTTCATCCACATGCACAACATTGAATTTCATTCAAATTTGGATGTATACTTCTGAAATTACTTAAGCTCAGCGTGAGCCTGTGCTGTGAGAGTAAGAGATTCAAGATCACCTAAAGCCTTTCTCATAGAGTCCAGATGTGGTGCAACTGGTTTAATGCCATCAATTCATGCTAACCATCTCATTGTCAATGTGCCATGAAGGGAATTAGGCAGATGCTATTTCAGAATTTCCCACTTTAGAAGACTGCTACTGAAGAGGTTGTACAATTGCTGGATTGTTCCAAAGTATGTGATTGTGCTGAATCATGCAAGAAAGCAATCAATGCTGACAACATTTAGTGTGTGGTTGCCACAACTGGAGAAAAATTCAGTTTGGAATTTACTCAAGAAGGACTGCTTGTACTCTGTTGTACTTCCCAGCCATATTGGAGCTATTGTAATAGTCTTGGTCAATGCAGACTTGAAAATTTAATTTGAAGCCTTCCAGAATTTCTCTTACACAAGCAGAGATTTCTTTTCCATTTTTTTTCATGAAATTATTGAACAAAATGAATCATTCTTCTATTGAAACCTTTGAACTTCCTGCAATTTTAACATATCGAACAACCACAGGTGTGTTCTTTATGAGAACACTCTAGAGTTGAATCAATAATCATTGAAAAGTAGGTCTGTCAATTGACCTGCCATAATCACAGGCATTATCACAGGTCAGTTGACAGCCTTACACATTAATCTTTTTAATGCATTAATTGCAGGCGCTAATGCTGCACTACCCCTTTGAAGAGCTGCTCCAGCACTTCAAAGGGGCAGCGCAAGCGGAGCTGGGGATCACTCAGAGTGCTCAGCTGATCCATGGCTCCGCGTTGCAAAGTAGAGTGGCTAGATGGAAAGAGCCACCAATTGATCTAGGTGCTCAGGAGGACTCCCTGGGCTAACAGCTTTATTTACAAAAGAGAAAAAACACACTTAAAGCTCAGATATTAGTTCCAAATTCCTAAATCAGGAAAACAAAAAATCCTGATGGACCATCTAAACTTTGCCATACTTACACATTGTAAGAAGTCCGTTCTTGGAGAGAGAAGTTCCACCCTTTTCCCACAGTCTTAGAAGAGATCGCTGTGCTTTTCAGACAAAGGAGGGAAAGATAAAAACTCCTCTTTCCTAATTTAAAATTCCTCCCTGTATTGTTATTGGCTGACCACCAGATACCTGCCTAGGTGAAGACATTAGTTAACCCCTTAGTCCCCAGGTGCTGGTCAGCTCTCCTGGTTATGATACCTCTAAACTATGCAAAGACTGTAAACAGCATTTCATAACATAGTATCACTAATCACAGAAGCTACTCCAGTCTCCAGGTATGCAAATGAAAGCTTGGATGTGACTGAAAAATTGGCAAAGGCCTGAGGTCCCACAATGATTTAATCAATTTTTTGCAGGTCTGTAGAGCTCCTTTCGTTGTCACTGTTATAACTACAGGGTGTATAAAAATGGAAATGACTTGGTAGAAAAATGTCAAAATTTGGGACCCCCTTATCTCCTGGGGCCCAGGCCAAATTGCAAAAAAGCCCCGATCACCATTTTCGTGATCAGGGCTTTTTTGCGGAAAACAAATCTGAGCTGTCTACGCTGGCCCTTTTGCGCAAAACTTTTGCACAAAAGGACTTTTGCCTGAACAGGAGCAGCATAGTATTTCCGCAAGAAGCACTGATTTCTTACAGTAAGAAGTCAGTGCTTTTGCAGAAATTCAAGTGGCCAGTGTAGACAGCTGGCAAGTTTTTCCGGAAAAGCGGTCGATTTTCTGGAAGAACTGGTCAGTCTAGACACAGCCTCTTTGTATGGCACCCATTCTAAACCCCTAATCATTTTTGTTGGCACACCTATCTTCAAGTATGTGTGTTTCCAGTGGGGTCCTGCACTGATTGCCTTACAGTATTTAACATGTTTATCAGTGGCCTGGCTGAACATGTGAAATCCCTGATCAAGTTTGTAGAAGACAAAGATTTTTGAGAAGATAAATAATGAAGAGGACAGGTCACTGAAACTGAGCAATCTGAATCACTGGATAAGTAAACAAAATACATTTCAATATGGCTAAATGTAAAGTAACAAATCTGGGAATAAAGAATGTAGGACATACATGAAAGCAGGAAGTCTAAAGAATTGCGGTCATGGTTTATAATCAGCTGAACATGATCTCCTAGGGCAACACTGTGACCAAAGGTTAATGCGGTCCTTGAATATGTAAAGCAGAAGTAAGAAGGTCATATTATTTTTGTATTTTGCATTGTTCCATCTGCTACTGATATAGTGTGTTCAGTTCTGGTGCCCACAACTCAAGATGCACATTGATAAGTTTGAGAGGAAAGGGTTCAGAGGAAAGCCACATGAACAATTAAAGGATTGGAAAAAAAAGTCTTATTGTGATAAAAACAAATCAAATTAGACTAAAGGAGAGCAAAGAGAAGGTTATGGGGTGATTTGATCACAATACACAAGTACCTACATGGAGAACAGACATTTGAACGGAAATAGATACCAGGACAGCTCATGGGCGGCACAACAGGTCACATGTCCCCAATGCTATGGGGTGAAGGGCAAAGGGCCAGCAGGAAGAGCCATACTGGGCCTTGCACTTGCAGGGCCCTGCAAGTCCTAGTGGGGGACCTGGTGCCATCAGCAGAAGTCATCCCCCCACACTCACCCATGGCAACAGGAAGTAGAGTGACATGGCCCTAGCCTAGTCGGCTATTCCAGCTTCCTCTCAAGTTGCTCCACTTTCTGCCATTGGTGAGTGCGGGGGGCAGTTTCACCCATTTCCCAGGGGGACTAACAGGGGCTCCCCCACACTCATGAAAAGGAATGAGGAAGGGGGAAGACTGCAGACAGGAAGAGGGCAGAGCAAGGACAGAGCAGGACCAGGGTCTGAAGTGTAGTGGGGGCAGGCAGGGTCCAGAAGAGGAGGAAAAGGAAGCGCAACCTCCCTCTCCCCACTATGGGTGATGTGAGGAGGAGTCACATGGGGGTTGTCACATGATCAATGCTCCCATTGTGTCCCTCTCACAGGGTGAGTACTCCCAGCCCCCTGGGGACAGGGAAGTGGGCCTTTAAGGCCCTTAAAGAGTGCTCCATCTCATGCACATCTCAGTCCCTTTGGCTCAGCCAATCACTACACCCCATTTCCACTGAGGTAGTTTAAAACAACTTTTCTTGAAGGGGAGCGGGGCCCAGAAGCCAGGGTCCATCCCCACTCCTTTCTCTCAGGGCAATAAGGCCTAGCAGCCTGAGTCAGTATCAACACTTCCTGTTCTCAGGGCAATTAGGACCAGCGGTCACAGTCATTAATCACTGCTATAGTGCCCCCTTGAGGCTAGTGGAGGTGAGGTAAAGAGACTAGGCCCTCCCGCTTCACTGAGTCCTAGCCCAAGGTACTGTCAGTTGTGGGTGTGTCCCCCTATTAGATCAGCAGAGAATCTACCAGAAACACGCTGAGCTGTTGGGGATGTTTCTCCTCTCTCTGGGCTATTTCCTACTAGACTCATAACATTCGGCTTCTTCTCCACTTGGCCCTGGATTCAGAGCTTCTCTGGCCATTCCCTACTGATTGGCATCCTCAGTTCAGTCCTTCCACAGCTCTTCCTCCAGAGCTCTGGCATCACCTCCTTTCTCTGCGGTGGTCAGCTCTGACTGAGCTGTTCCACTGGCTTATCCCCAAGCTGGAGCATGCCCAGCAGGGCTGTGGGGGTGGGGCTCTCTCAGCCAGGTAAACCTGGTTAACCCTTGCTGGTCCAGTGAGGGGATGGTACATCCTGTCATAGACCCTTCCAACAGTCATCACTGAATAGATCAGTGTTTCTCAAAGTGGGCTGGAGGCCCACTCTCAAAAAGCTTCTAATGGGCTGCTCTGGTTTGTTTACTTACCAGCCCCACAGCCACAGAGCCTCACAGCTCCCCTTGGCTCCGGTTCGCTGTTTGCAGTCAATGGGAGTCCATGTCTGTGAAGCTTGTAAGTAAGCAAACCTGAGCGACTCATTAGCAACTTTCTTAAGAGTGGGCCCACGGCCCACTTTGGGAAAAAAAACTGGAATAGAGGGCTCTTCAATCTAACTGATAAAGGTATAATAAGATCCAATGGCCAGAGGCTGAAGTTAGACAAATTCCATCTTTCGAGCGATTATTACTTGTCCTGAAAGGGTAAATACACATCTTCTGTGGCAGTAGGATGCTCAAATTTTGCAATCCCAATCCCTGACTACTAAGAATTGAGCACATCTTGAATCGCATGGGAATTTTGCTGACTCAACAATGCAGATTATGTCCCACTTGACTGGTCAGAGCACTAGCTCTTGTGTACAGTTTAAGTATTGCTTTGCCTTTGGGTGCCTACCACTTCTGCACTGCCTCTGGCAGGCACAGTGCCTCACGCAGCTCCCACTGCCCACAGCCACAGTGTCCCTAGCAATGGCTGTAGAGGCTGCTTGTGAGACAATCTGCCCTCTGAAGGGAGGGGAGTTCTGGTTTCAGCAGTGGCCTCCAGCAGTCCTTGTACTCAAGACAATGCAGTTGTGCATGGCTGTGGCTGCTTCCTCCTTTTTGTGTGCCTGTTTAGAGATTGAGCACAGCCTGACAAATGCTGTTAGTTGCCACAGGATGTTGAAATCCTAATTCAACACTGCACATAGCTAAGGTTTTTTAAGCCTTTTCATTATAAAACTCCAATTTCAGTTGTTTCTAACTTTATCAGGCTCAAAGCATGTGGGCTGAAGTTGCCCATTTGCCAAAATCTGACTTTCAAAAAGACAGTTTTTGCTCAAAATCATTCAACCATAGCCAATAATGACATTTAAAGCATGTTATTTGGCCCATAGTTGTAGTTAAAAGTTACAATGTTTTATTGAATAGCTTTAGCGCCTCCATGCTTTGGAGCAAGGATGTGGCAATTGGTGTGAAGGGCAGAAGCTGCCTTGCACGGGACTTTTTCTGTTCCCATGAAAAGCCACCAAAATTTGGCCAAGAGTTTGAGAGGCCTATTAGAGCTTGGCAACTGAAGTCTCCAAAGATTCCATCTGCACTGAGCATGCTCCAACCTGGAGTTTCATGGCTGAATAGATCTTCCCCATCAATTGCTTCTTCCAGAAACCTTCATTTGCTGTTATCCAAACACAGGAACTGACAAAAAATGACACCACATTTCTCTCAGTGATCCTCCTTCTGGTACCCAGGCAACCAGGAAGAAGCACCCAAAAGGAAATACAGAGAGATGAGAAATGGCAGGGGAATGGGGTAAGAGGTGGTTTCAGGAGCCACTGTGTGGAGGCACAGAGAGGAAAGGGGAGGTAGGAGACCCAGGAGCCTAGGACAGATGAAGGCAAAGTGCTAGAGATGTGACACAAAGAAGGCTTGCAGGGAGCCAAACTGTCCCCTCCCTCCCCATTCAATTTAAAGCATTTCTAAGGTTGCTCAAAGTTACACCTAGGAACAAAGGCATCAAACGGACCCGTCTAATAGCTGGGAATTACTGGAGAGCACCAATGCTCCAACCATGTCCCATACATGCATGTCTTTTAAAGAAGGGACAAAGAAAGGGTTTACAGATCAGTAGCAAAGTGCAAGGTGGAGCATTCCATGATGTCAGACAGTTCTGACTTTGCCACATAAGCTAGTTTTGAGTCTGCTTTTTGCTGCTAGAGCAGGTAAGAGGCAATGTAATGGAGCACAGGAAGTGGCCCACCATGGTTCATATAACTGTACAGTTTTAGTCCCATTAAACTGAATAAATGTCAATAAAGTACACATTTCTTTATACTTATCAGCAGTAAGGAGGGAAGCTGTTAGAAAGGTATGTGGTTAAAGCAGTACTGTATACTCCTCTCCCCCTTATCAATTTACATTATACAAACATATCATGCATAAAATGTGGAGTTTTGTATCAGTGGAATTATATACAGTATTTTCTGGTACTATACACTGAGGTTAGTACATATTTACATGTAGAATGCACACAGGATTATGCTGGGGCCAAACACTAAAAGAAAACATGCGGTAAATGGTTGCTTTAATAAGTCCTGTTCCATTGAAAGGAAATAAAACCTGAGTATTAATGAGATATAATTATATATTTAAAATCTTTTCCCTTGTGCAGTATACAGAATTAATGCCAGTAAACCCACAAACTGCAACATTCTACTCCATTACATCTGCAATGATTAGAGATAGTTTGAACATCTGGCATATAATCTGTGATAGAAAACAGCATTCTGCACTTTAATGGACGTCTGGAGGCTACACATATCTGATTTTATTTCTTTGCATTAACTCTTTACTGGGAGGAGATGATTTGATGCCTGAGTACCTTCTCTTCTGTCTTTTGCTGAAGATCCATTGAGCTCTGTTATGTATGATAAATATTCCTTTCTTTTTAATATTGAAGATAAAATGGAAGCCAATTTATAAGGTGTTGTTTGTAAACTAGACAATTGAGCAAAATTAATATTTATGTTAAAAATCTAAGAATGTCAGTGAAAAAGTTGACCATTTCCTAATTTTCAATTAATCAAGAACATTAAAATGAGCAAATATTCACAATTTCTTTGTTTTTCCAAAGATATTCTGAAGATTCTTTCTTAATTTGGTTTCCTTTCATAATATTGTACATAACTTGCCTGTCCATGCTAAGGTTTCCAATGTTTGTGCATTTTGATGTATCCTAAGCACAAATCTCCAAGAGCATCTTTGACTGGCACTGACTTTCATTGAGAAAATTAGATTATTTCTCTGCTCATGGAGGGTGTGTTTTGCCCCAAGCAAAACGAGCTAGATTTTAGCCCTACTGTGTTTTGTACAGAAAAGAAAGACACTTGGCTGGAAAGAGAGTAAGACTGATACTGTTATCATTTGCTTTATTTATTAAAATATTAGCTAACACCAACTCCTAAGAAAGCCTTGGAACTGGACTCTGAGTAGTCAGTAAGACTGATTGAAATATAGTGCCAGCAGAGACCTGTGTCACTGTTGAAAGGGTTTAGCATTTAAGACTACCTGAAATCTGAATATTCTGGATGATCATATTTTGGTATGGCAGAATATGTGCTTGTGAAAAAAAAAGCTAGTGTTACATGGAGTTTTGTAATATTCCAACTTGTATGTCAGGGAATTTCAGAGATAGTATGGTATAATAAAAGCTGTGGCTATGAGCAGCTTCTGTTGAGGAGTTTAATAATTAGTCAAATACAGGTGCAATAAGTGATCTTTAGGACATGGGATCTTATTGTAATGGTTCACAGGGGGGAATTCAAAAGTTTTAATGGGCACATTACTATGGAGAAACACTTAAGCCACACACATTTACACAGATAAATGTTACAAGAAAGAACTGGGGATAATCATTTAGCATTAAGACTACTTAAGTAGGGATCATGTACAATACACTAACCTGCTAGTGAATGGATTCCTGTGTTGTTGGAAAGTGGAAATCCTCCAGTTGTATGAAAATGAGAACATTGTTCACTTTAAAACCCAGCTTGAACCCATTTCAGCAAAAATTAGGAAAAACGGGGCTTAATTATAGCTGACACTCAAATACCATGCAGGCCATATTTAATGGGAGTCCCACACAAGGTATTTGAGGACAGAAAGTTGTGAGTGACTTCCAATTTTATTGTCTTTGGCATATTGAGCACTTTTATGTGCAGGATGGACATACGATTATTAGCAATATGTTTGGCAATGTAGTGTTGCCTGATCTAAGATTACACGCTAATTTCTAATTACTACCTTTAGGGTTGACAGGTTCTTTGTCCCAGGATCAGGCCCAGTATTCAGTTATTCTGTGGTGGGAACCCTGATGTGAACAGCTGCAACCCTCATACTATAGAAACTCTTGTATTTTTACAAATATACTTTATTAATACAGTTAACACAGTCATTAACACCCCAATTTCATATGATAGGGAATGTACATACATATTTCCATACCATATACTTATCTCATTCCTTCTAGAACAATCTTAGGTACTGGCCCATCATCTTTCTTATTACCTTCACC
This sequence comes from Pelodiscus sinensis, assembly GCF_052426305.1. Taxonomy (NCBI): domain Eukaryota; kingdom Metazoa; phylum Chordata; order Testudines; family Trionychidae; genus Pelodiscus; species Pelodiscus sinensis. Next base: position 26,937,238 of record NC_143063.1, on the reverse strand, counting down.
TTCCCTATCATCATGATGGGCCATCATTCTGGCCCTTCCAAGGACTACATCTTCTTTTCCGTATTGTCCCCAAGCTGGGGTCCCACTTTTATAATATGTTACACTGAACATGTTTAATGCATATTCAGTAGGGGATGTTTCTAATGTAAGTGTCCTTTTCCTATAGGTCAATGTATCATTGCTCTCAACTTATCATATACATCAATTCGTTACCATGGGCCTTTGTGGTCATCTACAACATGCTGTGTCCTGTTTACTCAACTCAGCCTGAGCCAGTTATTTTGGGACTTTTTATATAATGATGGTTCTGCTGAGTCTGAGGGTATTTTCCCTACCATTATCCTATATGGGTAAAAGGTCCTGGACAAAAGTTCCCTTTACAGTCCAGGGAAGTTATAAATAAGCTATAACCGGGTCTTGCAAACAGCCTGTTACAGCCTTTAGAAGATTTATTGAGCTACAGCTCTTAACTATTACCTTTATACCAGTGTTTCCCAATTGGTGTTCTGCAGAACCCTGGGGTTCCGCGAAGCGAAAGCAAGGGTTCCACGAAGAGCCAGCATTCCCCTGCCTCCTCTTAAAGAGACAGAGACTAAGTGTCTTTTTTTTTTTTTTTTTGCTTGACCAAACAAACATGGTGAGGCCGTAGGGGCTCCATGGGCAAATTAAATTGGGAAACATTGCTCAATTCTAAATTTACCCATTAATATATTAATTAATTTAAATCAACACAATCAGTATTTGCATGATAGGCAAGCAACTTAATAGGCTACGGTAGAAAGAAAGCTTTGGATTTCAAGTGCTAAAGGACACAGATAATTATTAACTTACTGGGCAAGCTGCATATGTGAATCTATTAGGAGGAAGGCTGGGTTGTCTGGTCTCCCAGCATTGGGATAACATTGATTTGTTATTGAATTATTCTCTGTCATCTATACAGAAAGATCAACTAGCAAATGTGCATCCTTAGGGCCCAGTCTTAACCCTCATTGAATTCAGTGAAAGAGCTCCCATTAAATGGGATGACTGGGCCAAACTGAAATCTGGTGTAAGCAATGCCACAAAAGTCCCTACAGAAAATACAGATTCCAACTGAAGAATTTAGAAAGTCCCATTGGTGGCCTGAGAGCAGAATTTGGTTATAAATCAGATCTTACTTTGCCAGTGAATCATACCTGTTTGTTAGTGGTCTATCTAGGAGGTAGCACTGACCCTCACCATCTCAGGAGGCCTTGAAGAGCAACTGTATCTTGCCTTCCTGGGCTCCCCAGAGCAGGTTTGTAGAAGAGAGAAGAGAGGATAGGAGAGGAACCTTCCCTAAGCAGAACCCTCTTTGTTGGTGCTGCAGTTTCTCCACCTTTAATGAATTCAGTCTGATTTGGAGGCTGGTGCAGAAGAGGTGCACCTGTGGCCTTGCTTTCGCTTTGCTCTGTTTAGGGCAATGTGTAGACCTAAGGAGGCAATCCATGTGCTCCAGGAACAGGGACTGCTGTTGGCCCTAGCCCTTTTGTGGATTGGGGAAAAGGTCAATGCTCCAGAGAAGTGATAGGCAGAATAAGACAATTACCAAAGTTACTAGGCCACAGGCTATTATGCAATATATTTACAGAATCCTGCCTATCATTATGTAGAAATTGGGCCAGAGAGTGTAAGATGACTCTTCTTACATGCAAGCAAGCAGGAGAGTACAGTCCTTCAATAATGCACAGAAGCCTGGAAGGTGATACAGCTGGTAAACATGCTGATCTGTTCACCACAGTCCTGTTTACTGTTCAGGTGGTTAGCAGAGGGGGAAGGTATATACATGCAAAGCAGTGGGGTATGTTTATGAAAAATTGTTAACTTTCGTGGAGACTAACAAAAATATATAGTATCATGAGCTTTCATCTGTAAGCTGATGAAGTGGGTTTTACCCATGAATGTTCATGATACTATATAGATACATTTTTTGTTAGTCTTTAAGGTACGTCTACACTCCTCAAATGAATAACCAAGGGGTTTGGGTCGAACTAACGCATCCCGGCGTGCACTTACACTTTCAGAACAGCTGTTGAGCAGAGTTAACACACCAGCAAGATCATGCTAATGACGCGCGGGATATTTAAATCCCCGCTTCATTAGCAATTTTGGTTGCCTACATTTGCATCCCTAGCTCAAACTAGGGATCAAGTGTAGACGTACCCTAAGGTGCTACAAGACTACTTGTTATTTTTTGTTGGTGTGCTGAATTGCAAAAGGGAAATTAAAGGTGTAAAGTGGAGGAGTGGACCCAAAATAAAGGAATGAACCCAAATATGAAATAATCAGGATTTTATAGTTTGACAGTCGATGAAAATATGCAAGTTGCACATACTGTGTAAAAATTAAAACACTTGATTTGGAACCCTCTATGTTTGGAAAGTGCCAACCACATTTTGTTTGCTGTCACAGTATAACTGGGTAACTAGTAATCACTACACTTTACCATTTACATTAACCTAGAATTATAGAGTTAGAGCCAATTAACTTATTACTAAGGACTGAGAGAACAAGCCAGTCCGCTTAAGCCTAATTTGCCATGATGGTACATAGCATCCCTTTCAGAACTAGGGGTTCATTAGCCAAAGAGCCAGTTAACGCTGCATGTGGCTAACAAAAAAAGGTTTATTGGGCTAGTACATAAATCTTCGTGCATGGGGGTGGGAGTGGATATACAGCAGGTAGTGTGCTCATCCTGATTTCTCCAAATATAGACAGAAGGAAAAAAAAACCCAGACGATTCAGCTGAAAAGATTCCTTCCCACACACAATTCCATCCAGAGATTTTGAGCAACAGACCAATTACTTTTCCTTAAATTCTGTAGGCCCTTAAGGATAGAATAACATTCAACACTTTTGGAGTCAAAGGGAATACATGAAGTCAAATGCTACAGGGCAATACCAAACACCAAAGAATATTTCAAATATTTGTTCCCCAGATTAAGAGGACCCCTGGAAGAGCAATGATCCTTCATGAAACACCTCCTTCCTCTGGAACGGGTATTAGAGGTAATTTCATACTGGGAAAGAAAAAACCACCAAAAAAACCCTCCTTGCACTTGATTTTCCACTTCCTAGCACCTTATGCAGCTGCTTAAACCTATGCAAAGTGGGAAGGGGGTGGTGATGGTGGTGAATGTAATGTTACCAAATTAGAGCACACCACTTATTCACACAAGTCCTAACATTTTGCACAGCAAAACATGTTGCCAACTCTCATGATAAAATCATGAGCCTTGTGATATTTAATGTTTTACATAAAATCCCATTCCTGGGGAGTAATGGCACCAAAATACTCAAATTTTGATTTAAAATAGATTAAGCTTCTAGCCCTGGTTGTTGCAAAGAAATAACTTGCAAATGTGACCCAAGCACATGCCAGGATCAAAACCCAGATAGTAAATAAATGCCCATATTTATTATTTTAAAATAGAACTTGATTTTTTAAAGCATGTTCTATTTCTTTTCCCTTCCCTGTGTCTTATGGCAATTCCAATGACTAGGCTCCCACTTTATGTTTACACATTGCCTAACACAATGGGCCCCATTCTCAACTAGCCAGTAGGTACTATCATAATACTCAGATTCTCATCTGAGGCTGAGTGTATGATGCAAGTCAAGCAGAGTGGTTGCAACGATAGACATAAGCCAACTTTGGGCTCCCATGATCCTGGGCCAGAAGTGTGCTGGCCTGCTTCTCTGACATAAGTTGGAGTACTTACCCTAGGGCATGCATGGTTATATCTCTTTGCTCTGGGCATGTGAAAAACAACACTGAAAGGTTTGGTGGGGCACTTGTTCTTTTGTGCATGTTAATACAAGTGTTAGTGAGAGAAATGCCTGAATCCAGGTTAGAAGTCAGGAATACACCTCCAACACAGAAGAGAGTCTTAGTTTTCATTAATACAGCTGTACAAGCCAATGGATAAACACATCTTGTTATCTGGTGTCTCAGCTAGTAGACACTGGTTCATTAGGTTTAAAGCATATCAACTGGATAACACTATTTATTCCATATAGAATAATGATCTACTTTAAGGGAATACAGTATTGCACACGCAGGAATGAATTCATCCATTATTCACTGCCTAAAAACACATGTTTATGTAAGGGAGAGAAAGAGAAAAGGATGGAGACACTAAACAGTCCGACAAAGGAAAGGTAAGACTAAGAACACATATCCTGTAGCTATTACACAACATATCGTTCAGTAATGTAACCTGTCTACATAACAAAGGATGTAATGTAACCTGTCTACATAACAAAGGATGAATATAGGTAAGCAACACGGGAATGCAGGGGCAAGATTAGAAAGGCAAAGGCACAAAATGAGATCAAACTAGCTACAGGCATAAAGGGAAACAAGAAGACCTTTTATAAATACATTAGAAGCAAGAGGAAGACCAAGGACAGGGTAGACCAAGGACTGCTCAGTGAGGAGGGAGAAGCAGTAACAGGAAACTTGGAAATGGCGGAGATGCTCAATGACTTCTTTGTTTCGGTCTTCACTGAGAAGTCTGGAGGTGTGCCTAACATAGTGAATACAAGCAGAGAGAGGGTAAGTTTAGAAGATAGGATACACAAAGAACAAGTTAAAAATCACTTAGGAAAGTTAGATGTCAGCAAGTCACCAGGTCCTGATGAAATGCATCCCAGGATACTCAAGGAGCTGATAGAGGAGGTATCTGAGCCTTTAGCTATGATCTTTGAAAAATCATGGAAGACAGGGGAGATTCCAGAAGACTGGAAAAGGGCAAATATTGTGCCCATCTATAAAAAGGGGAATAAGAACAACCCAGGAAACTACAGACCGGTCAGTTTAACGTCTGTCCCAGGGAAGATAATGGAGCAGGTAATTAAGGTAATCATATGCAAACACTTGGAAGGTAATAAAGTGATAGGGAATAGCCAGCATGGGTTTGTGAAGAACAAGTCATGCCAAACTAATCTAATAGCTTTCTTTGATAGGATAACGAGCCTTGTGGATAAGGGAGAAGCGGTGGATGTCATATACCTAGACTTTAGTAAGGCATTTGATACGGTCTCGCATGATATTCTTATTGATAAACTAGGCAAATATAACTTAGATAGGGCCACGATAAGGTGGGTGCATAATTGGCTGGATAACCGTAGTCAGAGAGTTGTTGTTAACGGTGCTAAATCCTGCTGGAAAGGGATAACAAGTGGAGTTCCGCAAGGGTCTGTTTTGGGACCCGTACTGTTCAATATCTTCATCAATGATGTAGATATTGGGATAGAGAGTACGCTTATTAAGTTTGCAGATGATACCAAACTGGGTGGGGTTGCAACTTCTTTGGAGGATAGGGACATAATTCAAAATGACCTTAGCAAGTTACAGAAATGGTCAGAGGTAAACAGGATGAAGTTTAATAAAGAGAAATGCAAAGTGCTCCACTTAGGAAGGAACAATCAGTTCCATACATACAAGATGGGAAGCGACTGTCTAGGAAGGAGCATGGCAGAAAGGGATCTAGGGGTCATAGTGGACCACAAGTTGAATATGAGTCAACAGTGTGATGCTGCTGCAAAAAAAGCAAATATGATTCTAGGTTGTATCAACAGGTGTGTTGTAAGCAAAACGCGTGAAGTCATTCTGCCGCTCTACTCTGCACTAGTTAGGCCTCAGCTGGAGTACTATGTCCAGTTCTGGGAGCAACATTTCAAGAAAGATGTGGAGAAATTGGAAAGGGTACAGAAAAGAGCGACAAGAATGATTAAAGGTCTAGAGAACATGACCTATGAAGCCAGGCTTCATGAACTGGGCTTGTTTAGTTTGGAAAAAAGAAGATTAAGGGGGGACATGATAGCGGTTTTCAAATATCTAAAAGGGTGTCACAAGGAGGAAGGAGAAAATTTGTTCCTCTTGGTTTCTGAGGACAGGACAAGGAGTAATGGGCTTAAAGTGCAGCAAGGGAGGTTTAGATTGGACATTAGGAAAAAATTCCTAACTGTCAGGGTGGTCAAATATTGGAATAAATTGCCAAGGGAGGTGGTGGAATCTCCCTCTCTGGAGATATTTAAGATAGACATCTGTCAGGGATGGTGTAGGTGGAGCTTGGTCCTGCCTTGAGGGCGGGGGGCTGGACTCGATGACCTCTCGAGGTCCCTTCCAGTCCTATGATTCTATGATTCTACATCAAGTTAGGTTACATTACATGGATTTGTCACCCGTGTTCTAAAGCCATATTTATGACATGGAGAAGTGATGCAGGGGAAAAGTGTTCATATCTTTTTTCTGGGTCCCCCTAACATGAGACTTTTTGTCTAGTAGAAAAACAAACTATTGTGCCAGTATTAGAAGAATACATCCACTGAGCTAGTTTAAATCTGTACAGTAGGATATAATTCCACAGACATGTTAACAGCCCCTTCAGAAATACTGTGATGTTAATTGTACCAGCCTGCAGTAGCTCTGCAGTGTTCAAGCTATATAGTTGACAATAAAAATATTATAAAAAAGATAGCTACTGCATGTTGAAAGTGTGTCTGAAAATTAAATATCTCAGCCATTAATTTTTCCTCCCAAATTACTAAAAAGCAACAGTCCACACTAAAGACTAACCGCTTGTAAAATTGGATTTTTAAAGATGAAGTCTTTTTTAAGCCAATGTGGTCCAAAGAAGCATTAGAACAATTCTACTACTGCAAAAAGGCAGTTTAGCTAATTCACACTATGAAAGAAAAATTGGATTCACTCTGATCACATCAATGTTTCAGACACTGTGATTTAAAATAGCCGGGATATTAAGCCTCACAAAATATAGTCTTCTGGATGATTCAGGACATTGGTAATGAAGTATTGATCCTTTCACTGCCAGGTCATAGGTTCAAATTAGTTTAGGCTAGTAGTGAGTTTGATTGTGCAAATTTCATCATGTTCAAGTGAAACCTTGGTATCAGGTTTTATCGTCTGTTTGAGTTGGGAGTTAAGGAGGATGAAGGTGACTTTAGGCTTGATCTTTGCAAAACTCATTGCTGTGTTGTTCCCCTGGCCAGATTACAGCCACCTGAAGGCTGCTCTAAACTGCACCCAACATCATTGGCCCCCCACCAGCTGTTCTGGCATACAGTATACCAGAACATACTTGTCAGTCACATCTTTACATTATTGATAGGAATACAGTGCGGGGAGGAGGATGGGGTCAGAATCAATAGGAGCCACCAAGAGCTCTGCGCTATTTAGGCATTCCCAGATACAGAAGGATTCCTCCAGTGACCTAGTGTGTCTTTTCACCAGGCAACAGACACAGCTAGCCTGAAGGACTGATGAATTTGTCCCTTACATTTCCAGAAGCTAGTAAGGTAGGGAGTAGGAGGAGGTTTTGACTGACTCCTTTTCTCCGGCAAAGAGACCTGAGTGCTTTTTAGGACTCGTAGGTCTGACATGGTATGAATTAAAGTTTTAAAGGGATGCCTTCCAGCAACCCAGACTGAGATACACCAGCAGTGACCCACAGCACCTAGCAAGAAGCTATAGGGTATATGCAAATCACAGTAACAAAGTGCCCCTAAATAATATTGTTATCATTTTCATCTTCACAATGCTGGAGCCCAGGAGGCCCAGATTTTGGATTCTTCTCTCACCAAATACAAAGGCAGGTTGGAAAGGGAGGCTATTTTGCCAACGGTAAAAGTTTTCTTGAAATTGCATCAGAAAACATGAATGTGCACATAATTTAACAGCACTTGACATTTATACGATAAAAATGTTTGTCATCAGCTAAGTGATCTAATGTGAACTGATTTTGGGGTTTCAGTACCAGTTTCACTGTATAAGTCTATATAGCAAGGGTCACCATCCTTATTGGCTAGCATTAGTTGAAACCCCTATAATTTACACAGGATCATATAGGTGCACAATCTTCATCACAGTCTCAGCTGAGAGACTAAAGAATTGATTTTGCTGCAGTGCCACAACTGATCAGCTCAGAATGGACACTTTGGTGATGCAGATACTGTACAGCTATATCTACACTGGCGCGATCCTGTGCCAGAGCTATTCAAATGAGGGTTTTTCTTGTGCAAGAAGGGGCAATGTAGACAGCTCCTTCTTGCGCAAGAACCTCTTCCGCAAAAATGGCTGCTCATTAGATATGCAAATGAGGCCCGGCGATATTCCACGCTTAGCCTCATTTGCATAGCTCTGGCGCAAGATCGCGTCAGTGTAGACATAGCCTACCTGTTTTGTGATATAAGAGAGAATTCTGGACAGTAAGTCTGCCACCTTTCAGAAATATTGAAGTTTAGAAGACCCCGTAAATTTTGAACCACATTTGGAAGCCAGGAAGAAAAGATTATCACAAGTGTATAGGGGCAAGATATGTGCAGAGTTAGTTACCTGCGTGCCTGTGGGATATTTAAGGTCACTAAAAGGATAGAATGACACATTGTTGTGTGTCAGTTCTCACCTACCTGGACATCCATATATAGTATTAGTGACTGTGGTTTCCTTCTATACAGTAAATGGTTATAATTCCTGGAATACAAAAGGAGAATACAATATATATGATATATAAATATATGAGGTGACCATTGTGTAATTAAGCTAATGTGAACAGTGACTTAAAAACTAAGCTAACACAATCATCACTGTGACATTCAACATAGGAAGCTAGTAACTGAAGTGTCATCTCTCTGCAGCTGGCTACTGCACGGGAAAATGGGGAGACAGCATCTTACTAGAAGGAAGACACAAAGCCTGTCATGGTGTTTTCATCTCTGGATCACAGCTATTTCTTACATGCTACAAGCTCAAAAAGTAGTCCATTACTTAAAATATTGATGTATGCATCTATATGCACTACATCCCAAGTTATACTGGATCATACTATGGTATAGTCAGGTAATCAGAGGTATTAGCTATGGAAGAACTGTATTATATCAGTCATTTCTATTGTGTCCTTTTACCACAGTGCAAGCATGCCCCCCTAACTATTGCATCCAGTCCAATTTTAAATGACTCCATTGAGGGATTTTATATCAGATCTCTTGGGAGCCTATTACATAGCTTAATATGACTACTGTTAGTAATGGGATAAAATAAACAAAAACATCCTACTAGCTATACTTCCTTAGACTGCTCAATAACACTCTTACTGTTGGGTCTTATTGTGCTGTAAGTTTTCCCTACTTCCAGAGAAGGAACCCCCTGCTACACACATACCATAACTGGTACTTTGTAATTACTATCCTTTTCTAGGGACTGGGTTGTTAATATAAACAATAGCTCAACTAAAACAGACTTCCCCAGCCTCTTTTAGGTTCATCATGTTTGTCCTGAGCTCAGCAGCCCGCTGCATCCCTCTTAAGGATTTTGCTCCTCTCTCTCACTGACAAGTATATCCAGGCTTCCAGCCTGTAAAGTAGGAAGAGTTTTAATTTGTAGAGCAACTCAGGCTATGACTACACTACAGAGTTTTTCCAGGATACCAGAAAAACTACCACATCCAGGGAACGCGTCTGCTTTTTTGGAACAGTTTCTGAAAAAGTGGGCACGTTCTTTTGGAAGCCCTGTATTCCTCATTTTATGAGGAATAAGGGATCTTCTGAAAGAGGAGATTTTGTCCACATTTGGCCCTGTGTAGATGGGCCAAATGTCAGAAAAGCCTTTTCCGGAAAAAAAAAGTGGGAAAAGGTTCACTATTTGCGTATCTTTTTCCAGAAAAAGAATGCAGTGTAGACAGTGTCTCAGACAGCCTTACTGCTCCGTTGAAATCTCCCCTAGAATTCAGCAGACTCACTGTACTCAATGGGCTTTTTATATCTCCTAGAAGGCTTGTATCTGAGTCACATGGTCTTATGTGACATTCCACCACCCCACTGTCATGGGAGGCAAACTAATCCAATCCTCTTAAAGAGCAGCATATTGTGTGACATCATCCTTCATAAATTTGCTAGTGCTAATCATCACATCCCTCATGTGGCTGAGTTAATAAATATGGTTGTTTTAATATTTCCTCCTTAATTCTATTTGCTCTTCTTGATATCTTGTTTGAAGTAAAATGGCCAGAACAATGCATAGTATAAAGAGGAACTAAAAAATTCCAATGATGAAGATTTTATAACCTCCCTAGGCATTTTATTCCAGTGCTTAATTATCCTAAGAGTTGGGAAGTTTTCCCCTTAGGTACTACCATCTCCATGATCAGCCTCCTTTCCTGGACACTAGCTGTCCTCTCAAATCAGGCTCATAAAGACCTCAGGGTTGTACAAAACAAGTGTCTTTATTCACCTAAGCTTGTCCCACTAGCAGTGCCAAACAATAAACAGTCTTTACAGGGTTTTCTTTTCTTACAGGAAGAGTCAGTCCTCAGCTAGAAGGCTTCCAGCTTCTTCCCTGACTGACCTCTCCCTCACTGCCTACACCAGTGTCTTGCTCCTTCCCAACAATTACAGCCCTGCCTCATCAGGTGTTGACAATCCTCAGGCTGGCATCAGACATTTTCATCAGCCCCAATGCGTTCCCCTTGATTGGAACCTAAAAGGGAAGGGGCTAATTAGGTGTGATTGCAATAGCACCCATGCTATACACCCCAACAGCCCTTTCCACAGGACACCTTTCTAGACAGTCATTTCCCATTTTGTATATGTGCAATTGATAGTTCCTTCTTAAGTGGAAGACTTTAGATTTGTCCTTATTCAATTTTATCCTATTTACCTCAGACCGTTTCCAGCTTGTACAGATAATTTTGAATTATAACCCTATCTTTCAAAGCACTTGTTCCCCTCCCAGTTTGGTATCATTTGCAAACCTTATTAGTGTACTTTTTATGCCATTATGTAAATCACTGATGATAATATTGAACAGAACTGATGCCCGCAGAACTTCACACTGAATGCCCTCCTAGCATGATTGTAAACCACTACTCTCTGGAAATGGTTATCTGCTTATGCATTCCCTTTATACTCAATCTAGGTTGTGTTTCCCTAGTTTCTTAATGAGAAGCTCATGTGAGACTGTATTAAAAGCCATACTAAAGCCTAGACATCTACGGCTTTCCCCCATCCACTCTGTCAAAGAAAGCTTTCAGGTTGGTTTGACACAATTTGTCCTTGACAAATCCATGCTGACTGTGACTTATCACCTTATTATTTTCTAAATATCTATACATTGATTGTGTAATAATTTGTTCCATTATCTTTCCTGATATAGAAGTTAAGATGACTGATCTGTAATTCTTTGGGTTACCCATATTTCCCTTTTTATAGATGGGCACTATATTTATCCTTTTCCAGTCTCTTTCAATCTCTCCTGTATTCTATGACTTTTCAGAGATAATGGTTTAGATATCTCCTCTGCTCCTTGAGCATTCTAAAATACATTTCATCAGGCCCCAGTGATATGAAGACACCTAATTTGTCTAAGTAATTTTTAGTTTGTTCTTTCCCTATTTTAGCTTCTGAACCTACCCTGTTTTCACTGGCATTCACCGTGTTAGGCATTCTATCACCACAAGCCTCCTTGGTAAAAAACTGAAATGAAGTCATTAAGCACCTCCACCATATCAACATTTTCTGTTGTTTCCCCTCTTCATTGAGTAATAGGCTTACTCTGTCCTTGGTCTTCCTCCTACTTCTAGTTATTTGTAGAATGGTTTTGCATTACCCTTTATGTCTCTATATAGTTTGAGCTTCTTTTGTGTCTTGGCCTTTCTAATTTCACCTCTACATACTTGTGTTATCTAATATAGATATTAAAGAAAGTTTGTCTGTCTCTGACCAAGCAAGTATTTCTGTCCATCTGTTTGTTAAAGAATCCTCTTAAATGGTAAAATCGAGGACCACCAAATTTGATATACAGCTTCCTCTTTTCATAACTCAAAGCAAGATCAGTGTTTGGTTGCAGGGCTTGAGGGGCTGAGGTGCCTACCCTCACCCCTGATGCATATGAGAACACATAAAAGCATATAGAAAAGAGACAGAATTACCAGGCAGGTGAAAGGGACTGACTGGGAATACTTCCTCCCCCCATCCACAACTTCTGCAGTCCTGAGCCTCCCACCCCCAGGTGTCTTTTAAGGAGTTTGGGGGAGGGAGGCTTCACTCCCCCATTTGTGCAGAAAAGTTGTGAGCTGTTCCCCTCATGAGGGAAGGAGGAGAAAGTACACACTTGGCTTCATTCCTCAATCTGGCTGGGGAGTACATGGAGGGGATGAACCTGGATCTGCCCCATTTGGGAACATGCAACCCAGCTGTGCCTGCTGGAGCTTCAGTGACCATGGTGAGATGCATCTCACCTGGCCCCAAGCTGCTGTGATGAGAGAGGGCTGGGGTAGTCACACACACCACAAGTGCCTTAACAAGCTCATGTAAGTGCATTCACTGTGGAAATTTGCAGTGTGGCTATTTGCTTTACAGGTAATACCTTCATTAAGCACTCTAAGGTGGAATGAAAATTATGAAAATTAAATTGAGAATTTATCAGTAAACTAGCCTGGATTAAATGGTGTTGATAAGAAAAAAAAAGTCTCAATTTTGGTGAATCTGTAAGTACTATATTAGAGAATAATGGTCTAGACAGGGCTGGATTACCCAATAGTCAGTCTAAGCCCATACTTACAGCACCAGCAAATCAGGGGCACCAAAAAAATGAGATTTTACAGTATAGTGTTGTTTTTATTTTGAATTACATATGGTGGGGGGAGGGACACCATAATCTTTTCAGTGCTTAGGGGCTCTAAAGGTCTTAATCAGCCCTGGGTCTAGATAATACTTAGTCCTAACCTTAGTGCAGAGGACTGGATTAGATCATCTCTCAAAATTCTTTCCAGTCCTACGATTCTATGACTTTCTGTCCCCTGCAAAGATCTCCTTTGGTGGAACAGATAGTAGCCCTGAGATAATGTAGCTCTTTGAGTAAGTCTACAAAAAGAGACAGTATTAAAGGCTTGTCAACCAAAGTCATATGTTAAGCGAGACCATTACTATACAACCTCTTTCTTGGTCTAATGTACATAGCTATTTCATTACCTCCAGAGTATTTGTTAATGATTATGTTTTGTAAGTTTTACAGGTTTGGAATAACTCTTCTGAATGTAAGTTGGAGCAGAGTGCAGGTGTCTAAAATGAGTGGTGGCAAAACACTGATCCACTTCTGTCAGCGACAGTATGGAGGGGAGCAGCCTTGTCATCCAGAATTCTGGGAGGTGCTGCAGGCAGAAAGAAAATGATCAGTGAGAAATTTTCCATTCTCTTTTGATCCATCTAGGATACTCTGAAATTCATCCAAGGTCTTCCACATTACAGAAGTGTAACTATTGATTTGAATGACGTAACATTGCAGTGAGTCATCACATTCCAGGGCTAAGATTTCTAGCCCTAAAGTTAGATTCCTCAGTCTATATTTAGAAGTCTGAAATAAAGGACCTGATTTTTCAAAGTGCTCAGCACCCATCGATTTAGATTTATTGGCTGCTCTGCACTTTTGAAATCAAGCCACTTTTAGGAATTTTAAAATGGATATAGGGGCCAAAATTAGGTTCCTTTTTTGAAAATGTTTGTCTTTATATTGATGAGAAATATACCAGTTTGTATTCCTTTAAACTCCAGAAAGACATACACTTTTATTCATTTGAGTTTATTTTCAAAGCTGTCTTATTTACTAACCTTTTTAAAAATTACATTTACGCCTCCTGCCTTATCTATATGCCTCACTGACTACCAGTGTCTGCACATGAAACAAAGCCTTTGGAATCTATTTCTGCAGGAATAATTGTTGTGTACAAAACAGAAGACAACCCTCTATTACTTTGTTTCCAGCCTTCTTCCCATTTTAAGAAATGTTACAGGAAGCAAGAATTAATGAGCATGAACACTTCAAGTAATGTTTGTTGATTTTTCTTGAGGTATTGGAGGGTGGAGGTTCTCAACAAAAAATGCAACATAGTGTGGGGTAACAAAGTTAATATTGTTTTTCAGTCATATGAATGTTAATCAAAGAATAAGTAACCCACATTTTTTCCCTTTTTTCTGTGTCCCATCCACCTAACAAAAAAATAACAACAACAACAACAACAAAACATAAAAAAAGATTTCTTAGCCTTTCAAAGCCTTGGACCAAATCAGTGCAATTCCATTGGATTTACAGTAGCTAAAGATCTATCCGTCTCTGTGAATCGTCTGTGGAGTTTCTCTGCCAATGCTCAGTGTTATTTCACATGATCCTGCAGAATTTTAATATAAATTCTGGACATAAACAGAGAAAAAACAGATGGACAGAGAATATGATGAACAATTTATGTCTGTATACATTTTTCCTCCTCTTTTGCACCATTGAAATTAATGTGTTTTTTAATCTTTAGACCTCAGTCTTTCATGTTTCTTCCTCTGTTTCTAAATACATTGTAAAAATATTTTCAAAATGTTAAGGATATTATATCTAAATCGTCTTTTAATGTGTCCCATGTATGCAAATTTTCCTTCATATATCAATTGTGTTGCTTTCCACCAGGTAAACAAAATCTTGTTGCTTACCATGTTTGTCTCTGCACAACATGTTGTTCACAGGCATGCATAACAGTGTGTTATATAAATAATTATATGCATGAAAGGCTGTAAAACACTGAAGATGTATTTATACTTTTACTTACAAGAACATTTTAAAATGATTGCCTTGTTCAGTGTGTGATTTTGTGTGTCGAATGGGGCACAATGCAGAACATTTTCCAAAGTTTTTTTTTTCCCTTTCAGGTCACACTAGCATTATAGTTAGCAAATTGATAAGGTTCCACCGTTAAGCTTTATTACTTGTGACATGAGCCTATGACACTTTATAAAAAGAAGTAATCCAGAACAATCTCTAGGTAATTAACACCTAGATAAACAAACATAAATTTCGATATTGCATTTATTTGGACTACCACTCAAATATGCGTGAACCATGCTTTTTTAATTAAAAGATAAATCTATGTGACACTTAGCCTCAAACTTAATTATTCAGCATAGTATAATAAAAAATAGAGCCCATTAAATGTGTCTTGCTCTGTATTTCTGTATTAGCAGCAAAACAGTTCACTCTGGGATCATTTAAATTTTCTACCTCCCCTTTTCCTATAATTTCCCTGTTCGTTGAGACTCTTTAAAAAATAAACAAACAAGCCCCAAACACGTTTCGCAACACCAACAGGTGAGGAGCTGCAGAACTCTTCACAATCCATTTGTATAATGCTCAGCTGGATTATACTTTTAATATTACATTATGCCATAGTTTTACCTTCCCCTCTGTCCCCCGCTCAACTTTCCCCATGGAAAAATACTTCCACTTTGGTAGATCATGCCAAGCAGTGATACGCAGAAATGAAAAAGACAATACTTAAGAATAATTTCACTGGGATCGTGCTTACAATACACAAGGTGAGATTTTTATAATATACTGTTACAATACAGATGTTAAACAGATAAGGGAAATATCCAATTCCCAAATTACAATAGACGAAGGGGTTATAGTCCTTATAAAAGTTTCAACGAGAAACATTGTCTTAAAGCTGAGAGCAGTTTTCTGATGTTAGATAGAAAGATTCTTGTCAAAACATTCACCATCTGCATATGAAGGCTGCTGATGAGTAGGGCTAACAAAAATCTGTACAAATAGCTTTTTATGAGACAACAGTATTTAACTCTTTCAAACATTCTGTTTCCCGAGGAACAGCGTGACTGTTGTTGCCATGTTTTGTGGTACAAGGCCTCATGGTGGTTCTTTTCCATGGTTCCTAAAGAATATGCATATGATTTAATCATAGGATTCTATTATGCATATTGGATCATAAAGGAGATTGTGTTTGTGAACATTTCCATCGAGGTGCAGAGAAACCGTTTCTGTTCATTGCATGGGGATCCATATTTTCATTTAACATCTGTTGTACCTGAAAACAGGCTTGAAAATCTTTGGAGGAAAAAAAATGGTTTATTTTCCCTGGCTCCTGGATATAATGACCTCTTGATATGACAGCACCCCTGGAGCAAGGCAGAGTAGAGTTCATGTACTGAAGCAAATAGATCCTGCCATGGCATTTTTACATACTATACCGCCCAGATGAGTTAGTGACTTACATCAAAAAAGAACCCCCAAAATATATATTAGTCTTTCTGATGAGCTTCTTGAATTTGAACCCACATTTGATCTACTATAAATGCAATTTTCCTAATTACATGCAGCTTTTCATTTTTCTCCTAAAGGGTATTAGTCACATGATTTGTCATGGCAATATTTGCATTCCGCCCATTAAACTGAAAAATCAATTCCTAGATGTAACTTTCAACAACTGATTAACTCTGAATTTTTCTCATTGCTAGTCTTCTGTTCTTAGCACTGCTAGGTAATTTTGTACATTAGCTCTACTGGTCACACGCACGCACGCACACACACGGACTGGAGAATCAGCTCAGTTCAGCTATAGTATGACATTATAAGCAGAGTGTGACTGGTTTCATCTTATTCTGTAAAAATTTCCCTTTAAACAACGTTGATTCCTTTCTCAATTTTTTTTCTGTGCAAGGTTTTCCTCTCTCCCCACTTTCTGCATGTTAGAAGTATTTAGGCTGCTTTTGTGCATCCATTTATTGATATGAATTAATTATTGTTACTTTTTTCAATAAGTGTCAGTCAAGAACTTCAGATCCTTTAATGTAGTTGCTTCCAAGTATGAAAATCAAACCATATACAGGAAGAATAATGATGCATCCGGTAGAACAGGAGGGCTCTTGCACTTGCAAATTCCTTTAAAATGTAGGCAATTTTCTTTACATGCACCATTACAATAAACCTCACAATTTTCTAAAGCCAAGGATATGATCTATACAAACAAATGTGTTTTTAACATAAAACATGACTATATACATTACAGCATATGATACACAATTTAAACACTTTAAAATCAACGCTTGATAGACCCCAAGGCTTTTTTTCTGTAGTACATAATTAGTATTATATAAAACAATTATTACTACATGCTAAAACAGATTTCCACAGTCTTTCAATTAGTCACAATATATAATATATCTATATCTATATACTGTTTATAGATTTGTTCTGTTTAATAAGTGGACTGAGCACACACACCCAGCATAGTACACTCCAGTAACTGCCTAACAACAGTGAATTTACTGACATTATTATTCAATATCTGACAAAGCTGCAGAAATGTTTTAAGTGTTCCTAATAAACATATGCAAGTAGGAAAACTTTTTTTCAGAGGTAGAGGTTTTATTGCGTAAAACACTGGATAAAACTGTACTGCTTCAAAGACAATTTTTATTCTAACAGCAGAAAGAAAACAGTCATTGCTGAAAAAAACAACTTTTAATACTTCTATACCAGAATAAAGTTCTGTCAACTGATGTATTATAATAATAAATAATGACCAAGAATAAACTTTAAATACAAAGTTTTCTAATCGTTACAAGCATAGCAACAAAATCCTCTACTCTATTATTCTCAGATTTCCTCCAAGATAGAAATTTTTCTTTGTGTAGGAATGTAGACAGTATTATGACCAGTATCACAGACTACAGAAGTTACAGAGAAAAAACTTGACATGTTTAGATATGAGAAGCATGATGATATTCAGAAACTGACAATGCATCACTGCTGCTGTCACTTGTTTGTATTACAAGTTACAAATGTTCTGGAAAAAAGGTCTATGTCAGAGGGGAAAATAGGGACAGTAGCACCGGACCAAATGGAATCAACACACACATCACAAAGAACGGGAGATGTTTCCAGTGTCACAAACAGAATTATTGCCTGTCGTATCTGAAAATGCTCAGAAGACACAAAAGAATACTGAAAGAGCTCAAAAAGTGCAAGAAATGGAATGTGGGCTTTTTTTTGTTTTTTTTGTTTGTTTTGTTTTGATGGGGGTTTTTTTTGCTAAGATATTGAAGGCGGCGCAAACACACAAAAGCAAGCGACTGACACAGTCACCAAACACAGTAGTGCAGTTAAAATCCTAAAGCTTACTACAGTCAGAAAGTTTTCAATAACATTTCAATCCTTTATCTAGGATCATAGAAACAGTTGCATTAAGTTTATCAACTCGATTTAAGTAAGGCAGTGAGAACTAGTCTAGAAAAACAAGAAAAGCAGCTTGCTCTGTGCCAGATGGGTCCAAGTTACACAGTGACCTCATTTAAACTGAAACTTCAGTTGGATGACATCCTTTCCGACAGCATATGCAAACCGTATTCCTTATTAGCCTGAGATTTTTTTTCCAGTCTCAGGGTAGCTCTAAGAATTTTATTTACATTGATTGCAGTTTAGTATTTTTTGTAAACTGCTTTAGGCAGAGCTGAAGTTTTAAGGCCCTGGGGTTTTACTCTGTGCTCCCAGCCTGCAAAGAAATATTGACTTTTTTTTTAAGTCTGGATGATTTTGTTTTAGAAGAAGTTAATACTTCTCTACTATCATAATAAACAGATAAACAGCACCAATTTTGCTTCTATCAAAGGAAGTACATTAAAAGGCTAAAATTTTATGCCATTCAAGCAGATTTAAGAAAAAACCATTACCTATTATTCTTACTTTTATTCTTTATTATGTGTTTCATTGTAGTCTCTCAAAAGCTTCCTATATGGCAAAGAACTTAATAAATTTGGAGGACCCAATCAGTAGAAAAGCTAATATCTGCAAAAATATAGAACACATTTGTTTTACAAAAACAAAGAAATATTAGCAAAAACACTTTTCTTTATTAGAGACAAAGAGCAGGATGTTTAGATTCATATTTTAGGTCAAGCTACTTTATAAGTGCTTGATCGAGAAGAAACTCCTGCACTATGTCTGTAACACTTATAAAACCTAACAAATGAAAACTAACCATGACTGGGGAATCCTTCATTCAAGTTAAAAAAAAAAAGTGAGAGAGAGAGGAAGAGAAAGAAAAAGAAAAAAAGGAAACCAACCAGCTAGTTTACAATATTTTGTTTCTCACCAGCACATTCTACAGATAAGGCTGACTAGTTTCACTAAACAATATTTTTCATATATTGTACTTCTACTTTTATAGCAACCTACTTCATCAACAACAAGAAAAAATAAAAGAATTTCCCTCAATACTGCAAGTTGATCTAAAAAAATGAATGGAATTACACAACCAATCTGCAAACACACATTGGTCTTCAGATTCTAACCATTGATTCATTTGGCTGTAAATTAAAAAATAAACTGAAAATATAATATCACAATCCTTTCCAATATAGGTCAGTACTGACCCTAACTTATGGGCCGTCTAAGATTTCTCCTATAGTGCATTGCAACACCACTTGAATTGATTTTCTCTGCAATGACAGCTCCAGTCAGACTGGCACCATGGCAGTCTACCAACACATCTCATTACTATGCTAGGCAAATGACAGCAGCTGGTGTCATATTATAAAGGTGTTTTCAACAATGAAAACACAGCCCCACAATCTTCAAGGCAACACTAAATCATTTAGACGGTATCATTTTTCTGTTAAGAGCATTATTTTTGGACAAAGACCACTTTGAAGTTGGAAATCGCTCTGCTTTTTAAATAACTAATGACCTCCTAACATTTTAAAATCACTTTATTATCCCACCTACATTGTTTGGAAGTACTTGTTGCCAGGTAACAGTTTAGCAGCCATTTTCAAGGGCTGGGATTTTTTTGTAATATATATGTATATATTTATATATATATTTAAATGTTTTAAACATCCTGTACACCACTAGGAATTTGTACACAATTCTTTTCCTTGAAATGCAGTTATCAAACTCTTACCCAAATGCATACCTAAGAACTGTGTAAAATAATATTGCAATATACAGATTGATTTGTTCAGCTGCATTACTCTTGGGCCTTGCTGCCCTCCTCCGTTAGCTCTGCTGAGCTCCCAGGTTTGACAGCTGCAGGTTCCTCTAAATTCCCAGAAGCCTCGGAGTCAACTCTGGAGCGCTTGAACCTGCGATCTGGATACTGGCTGTTGTCAAAAGGCATGCGATGGACACAAAGAACATGGGTCTTCAGATTTCCCTTCTGAGAGGCACTGTATGGGCAGTATCTGCACTGGAAAGGCCTGTGACCTGCATGACAAACAAAAAGTCTGATTAGTTTTTTTTCATATTTACATTTTGACTGCAAGCCAGTTCTTTGCAAAGTGTAACACAGAAACACTGCTGCAAGGAAGTGCTGTACGCATTGAGCAACAACAAAAAATTCATAGTGCTCTTGTTGTGTTCTTTTCAAACAAATTGTGTTGTTAAAAGCTCTTTTTCTCGGACATTAAAGGAAACTAAGCCATCCCCCCTCCCTTACATAGCATAACTGTTAAGCATTCACTCTGTGATCCAATTTGAACCCTTACAAATAAAGTTAACCATAAAATAGGTTCTTTTATAGTTGTTAATTATCTAGACCAATGCACAAATGACAACGTGCAGACCCCACTCTAATAAACCTACTTTGTCTTTGAATGGGGTTTTGAGGATAGCATTGTATGTTTCATTTTATGCAGATGGAGTTATTGTGTTGTTTTGTCTTTTTTACCAAATAGCAATAATGGAAGTTACAAATGTGTAACTTTACTGCAGTGGGACTTCTGATGTGAGTACAGTTATGCATCTGCATGAGTGTTTGCTGGATGAAGGCTCAAGACTATATATAGCTAATTAACAAACAAAATATCCAATTTAGATTAGAAAAGGAATGTTCCTGCACAGAGCTTGATATATAATTGTGTATGAAACAGTGACTGAAAAATAAAGGCATGAATGAAATACAGCGCTTTTTAGTCAGTCTTGCACTGCACTTTACATTGTTTTTCATATTATTGTGACTTTACATCTTGGTGCTGTATCTGGTATTGGAGGTTATGTTTCAGCAATCACATTTCAACCTATGCTGGGAAGTTGTTGATGTGCTTTACTGGAACTTTATGAGCTTTGTCTCTCAAATTAACTTAAACCAGGACCATCTGAGGTCAAATGCGCTTAGCTTGCTTTAATTTGCTCAAATAAATGAATAAATAAATGTGCCAGACCATCTACATAAATCCAGGACAAGTGAAAAACAATATCCAATATCCACATTAGAAGAGCACTTCTTTCTTCTCCTGTTTCTCTACTACATAGTACATATGAAGCAGAGGCTGTATTTATAAAGTAAGAAAGTTGTGAAAACAGTGCAGTCCACCCGGAGTGGGAAGGAGTCCAGAGTGCCTTGCTCTAGAAATTTCATGGGCAGGTGAGCTGTGGGCAACAACCACCATCATTTAGGTGTTATCAGATTAGTTTTACATAGGTATGGTAGCTTGGTCTGATTTTATTTCCATTAGAGATATAGGACTGAAGTAACACTAGGATTAGACTGGTGGTTTTCTGGAGGGTGTGTTGCCAGGAAAATCTGCTCCCTGTAAGAGATGTCGATAGGTGAATTAGGATTATACCGACTAGTGCTTTGGGGCCCTAAAACATCCCATTATTTTTAATGGAAAAAGTGGGATATATCACCTGAAGACTAAGTCCACATATAAGATTCTAGCTGCGCCTCAAGAGGAGGGAAGTAATATACTCAGAACACAGCCCATGAGTGTGTTTCCTCAAGCAGGAGTACAGACAAGATGCCTGCCTAACATGGATGAACTGACGTCAGTTGTGATAGGACAGCTGCAACATACAAAATATTGACATTTGCCTAAATGGATCCATAGGACACAATAAATTAGTTTCTACCTAAGTCTCAGGATTGAAGTACTGGAGGTTCTGCTCCTCAGACAGGGCATGTTAAGAGAAATCTTCCAGACAAGGTACTCAGGGAAAAGAAAGGAAACCCAGAAACCATTAGTGTTTATGAGGGTAAATTTTGTCTTGAAAAAGTAATAGGGAACATAGTGAATAACATTTGGAATAGGTATAGTTATAGAAAGAGGAGTGGGTGAGGCATTTCACAAAGGAATTTCAACAAGAGGGCTAGAAATAGAGCTGAAGGAAGAGATTACAAGACCTATTCAATTCAGGATCAGTCCCTTATAGATCTATAAATGCAGTCACAACATTTGAAAGCGTCAGTTATGTTCTGCCACAAGCAACTTTTGTGTACAGAAAATGGGTGCAAAACTGAATGGATATGAAGGAGATTTGCTAAAAATACAATTTGCATTGTTTTGGAAATTCTAAGCTAGACTGTAAAACTCAGAAGAAAATCATTCCATTTCACAATAATCCCTTTAGTTCACAAAGGCAAAGAAACGTCTCCCCGTGGAAAGACTCCGCAGTAGTAATGTATGGGTTAGGTCTTTTTTATCCTGTCAAGGGGGTTTTTAGTTTTGATTTTTAAAATTCCTTTGTTTGTTTACCTGGTGGTTTATGCTGAGGATCACTGCACATGTATTTTAAACTGAAGGCAAAACCTATACTGAAAATCCTGGAACTCTTCATTTGCTGATAGTAAGTAATATATTATATTTACACACACAGAGTCATCTCATAGAGAGATTAAGTGACTTGCCTAAGGTCACATTAGAAGTTCTTTGCAGTCATGAATCAAATTCACATCTCTTGACACCAGCTCCTAGATATCACCATAAGACTACACAATGTGCCTGTTGTCAGATTCCTTCATAGAAATCAGGTCATTCTATCTGATTAAAAGGACCACTGGAATTTATATATCAACAAAATGTTTGCCACAAAATACATGTAAACCAAAGACTTCCTAAGGTTAATAAATTAGCCATTACTGTGTTGTAGTGAATTTATATTTTAGGATATATAGAAGCGATAAATACAAATGAAAACATCTTTATAATGAAGTCTATCTATCTATCATCACTAATTTGCTATAAACAGTCTAGTATCTACGAAGGCTTCATATAAGAACACTTAAAATTGCATGGACCAATACTGTCAAAATGGGGGTCTCATCCAAAACCCATTAAAGTCAATGAGAGTCTTTCTAATGTTTGCAGTGGTCTTTGGATCTGACGAGTATAGAACAGTGTTACCCATTTCTTTACCTCCTGTTAAGAGATTACCTTTCTTTTGCCTAACATTTATTTATTACATTTTAACCAATTTAAAGCATTGCAAACTGAGACTGTATCAAATGATATTTCTGCAAGCTTCAGTTTGTGTATTATGTACCCAAACCCTCTATGTTAAATGAACATTATTGGGGTTGCAAAATCAAGCTGTCAAAAAGTTGGGAAATGCCAGCATTAATGTTGCCTTTACAACCCTAATTCAGCCCCTTATGTATCTGCATTACAATACAGTCTTTAACTACATGATCACAGACTGTTTTTCCAAAGGAGCTTTGCCTCACTCAGTGCACAGAAGGAATGGTGCTCACTTAATAAGCAGCTATTCAATATTTCGTTTTATCTTTGCTGTTCAATGTCCAGCCCTAGGCCTCATTCATGGCACACTTTTCAAACCCTGCTCTGAAGACTGAATTATTAATTTTCTCATGGGCTTTTCTATGGTGCTCATCACTACAGTATCTGAGTATCACATATATGAATGACTCTTAACACCCCTATGAGTACAGAGGATTGTTGTATTCTCATTTACAGATGGGGAATTGAGGCACAAAGAGATTAACATCAAAAGTATTTTGGGTGTGCTTAGCATTACATAGTGATTTACCTGTGCAAAGTACAGCTTCCTTTGCCCTCAGTTTTGGCAGTAAAGCTATGTCTAGACTGCATCCCTCTGCCGACAGAGGGATGGAAATCAAGCACTTCGGAAGTGCAAATGAGCCTGGGATTTAAATATCCCGGGCTTCATTTGCATACTCACGTTCCGACACTGTACTGATCAGGCTCAGTGTCGAAAGTGAAAGTAAAGTGTAGCCGTAGCTCTGCTGCATTTCTGCTGACAGCAAGGGCTTTTTCGACAGATCCTGTACTCCTCATTTTTTGTAAAAGCCCCCGCTGTTGGCAGAAATGCGACAGAGCCGCGGCTACACTTTACTTTCACTTTTGACACTGAGCCTGATCGGCACAGCATCGGAACATGAGCATGTAAATGAAGCCTGTGATATTTAAATCCTGTGTTCATTTGCACTTCCAAAGTGCTTGATTTGCATCCCTCTGTCGGCAGAGGGATACAATCTAGATGTAGCCTAAGTGCACAGCACTTTTGCAAACAGGCCCACATGTCTCAAGTCAGGCATCCAGTTAGCAACAACTTGTTGAGAAAACTGGTTTAAGTAACTTACCTAGATTCACACACAGGCTCTGTGGCACAGGAAGGGAGAGAATCTAGTTCCTCCAAGGCATCAATCAACTGCCTTAATCATGAGACCCTCCTTTCTTCTGAAATCTGCAGCCTTATTCACTATATACCCTCCAACTTCTCCAAAAAACAAGGCTGGGATCCTCATGATGGAGTGTGATTTAGTGGGATTCTTCTGCCCATTTTCTTTTTTCATGACCCCCACCCTTCCAACCTGTCCCTGGTTCTAGTTCCTAAATTCTGGCTCCTCATCTGAGCTCTATTTCCTTACCCAGGCAGTCTCCGCACAGTAGGATTCTCCTCCCAGTCTCCTTGGCCAGCAAATCCCAATCTCATCCCTCCTGACTACCCGCTCCTACCACAGTTTCCCCTACTCCTAGTCCCAGGCTCAATTCTCCCCATATTTGAGTCCTTGGCAAATCTATCTCCCTTTCCTTATTCTCCCACTGGTTCTCAATCCCAGTCTCCTTGCATTACTAGTGCTTATCCCCCCCATGGCTTCTCTTCTAATTTTAGTCACTTCACAATGGCTCAGTCCCTCACTCCATTTCATTTTCTGGCCACAGTATGCTTGCCCAAATTGATGCAGTCCACACTTTCAAACTCTAATCTCAATCTCCTTGCTTCACTAGTCACAATCCCCCAGATCCCGGTCCCAGCCTCCATGCCCAGATACTCCCATTATCCTTCCCATTCAACTCCCAGTTCTCATCATCACCTTCCAGTCCTGGTTTCTGTGACTTGTGTCTCACAGGCTCCTTATCCCAGACTACTTCCCCTTGTACCTCACCACAGATCTGACTTTGGTTCCATTCTGGGTGGGAGTATGCCCAGGGAAGATGGAATATTTTGCAGAATGTAACTGCTGAAATCTAAGTCTCGACTGAGCATGTACAAAATTGTGATTCCTCCCTCCTCCCCCTCCAAAGTTTAGAACTCTATCAAATCAGGGCTGATTTACATAGGATAGCAAAAGGCATATCCCTGACAATTGCCATACATTGCCAAATTTCAAATCCCTGCTCCAAAGCAAGAGGCGTTTTCAAAAAAGATCACACACAAACCCTTTTTTTGAACATGGGCAAAACAATGTATTTTCCTTAGCCTTGCTTGCAGATATGGCAAACTGTTTTGGTTAAAAAATTCCAAAATATTTGACCTGAAGCAGGCAGCCCGAATGGAGGAATTCATCTCAAATGATTGAAGGTGTGGCGAGATATAAGCAACTGTAAATAGGGACTTATAATAAGGAGAGTAGACAACATTAATAACAGACAATACTAGTAGCTCTGCTTATAAAATATGATATCATTAATTAATTCTTAGAAGTATTAGAATGACCATAATTACTGATCATTACAAATGGTAATACCAATTCATTTATTGATCTATCAAAGTAATTTTTAAACAAAGAATTCAAAAAGCATTGAGTAAAATAGCCCTTAATAATTGTAAAAAATAAAACAAACTCATTCTACTCAGTATCACAAAAGGTTCAAAACTGTGCAACTGTCTATGGAGAACATAATTTATTAATTCAACACTATTTAATAAATAAGACCATATAAAATGCACCTAAATGGATTCTGTTCAACATTGTGTTTTTTCTATTGCTTACTTTTTGAGGCCATCAAAATTTCACATCACTGCCATATGAAAAGTAAGTACACAATAAGTTAATTTGTATTGTCACAATACTGTACAACTGTGGTAAAGAGCACATTCATTTTTAATCCAGTATGAATAATATATAAATATGTATACAGAGTGAGGGTCAAAGGAAAGCAAGTGGAACATTGTTTACAGCAGAAGTAGTACAAAACCCAGAGATTATTCTTACTTGCAAAGATAACAATATCTGCAATTTGCTTGTAACTATGGGACAAAGGAAAATGCCCATTTCTCTTGGGTAACCCATCCATTAATTATAGCTCAAAACTTGTTGTGGGCAGCAGGTTCTTAAAATAACCCTTCCTAGATAAGTTGGCAATAAATTTATAATGTTTTATCTAGTGGTGGTTGGTGGGTTCTTTCTTTGCAAGTTATAGGTCATATGTATTCTACCGTCTATATATCTTCCAATAAAATTATTTGAAAGCCCTTTAAGAAAAAGAACCCTGCCTGATGGTTCAGATGATAATGTGTAATGCATTGTGTGGGAGAATCAGGTTAGAAGCAGGCCAGCTTGGAGAGCAAATTATGGAGCATCCTTGTCACATATGAAAGAGGAGTGGGAGGACATTATATTGCTTACATCTCAAACAACCTGGCTGTGGAGTAGCATACTACAGTTCTTGCACTGCAGTGTCTGAAAACCTTTCAATTCTCTGCACTGAAAGCAAGAGCAGAGATTATATAGTGATG
Organism: Pelodiscus sinensis; assembly: GCF_052426305.1. Classification (NCBI taxonomy): domain Eukaryota; kingdom Metazoa; phylum Chordata; order Testudines; family Trionychidae; genus Pelodiscus; species Pelodiscus sinensis. The sequence continues at coordinate 26,910,645 of NC_143063.1, read as the reverse complement.
GAGAAGCAAAAGAAAAACAGAAGGATTGCGTCTAAAAGGAGTCATGGTATCTAGAAGCAGTTGTAGTACCAGAGAGGAGATGAACTACTTGCTTAGCACCCACTGAGGTCAATGGGAGTAGACGGCACTCAGAACCTTGCAGGTCCAGGCTAAGAAGAGGGGAAGCCACTAAGGCTAAGCCCCTCACAGGTATTTAGGTGCCTAGAACTCCCATTGGAATTTTTTTTAATGAGGGTTAGGCATCTAAATATCTTGACATTTAGGCTTTCCCCTCATGAAAATACAGAGCTTGGACAGCATGAACGTCCTGGTCTTGAAAAATAATTTTCCTCCGTAGAAAATAGAAAGGAAAAAAACACAACCCTTTAAATTCTTCTGCCTTTTAAACAGATATGTTGCTTTGTTAATTTAGGCTTTGAGAAAAAATGTTTGTTTTGTTTTGTTTCAAATTTACAGTCTGATATGCAGCTTTGTGACATGTCATGTCAACCTGCATCAGTCACTTTGTGTTAGGTTTCATAACTTGGCATGACTGATGCAACCCAACATGGTGCATCAACAGAATGGAATTTGAAAATACAGGATTTCAAAGTAGGCTTTTAGGACCATATAGGGACAACCGTGTCTACAACTGGAACTGAGAGTTTGTTACTGGGTTTTTCGGGATTCAAATGTTTGCCAGCCCACTCTTTATTGATATTTCTTTTAAAAAATCAAACAGTACCACTACAGCACCTACTGTACTCATTTATATGGTGAAGCTGCATTAATTTTCCACTCTCAAAATATTTTATTGCCATCCAAATTCTAGAAAATTTTCCACATTGTGGTATTAAAAGCACATATGTAGGGGGTTTGCATTAAAATGTTAAAATGGGCATTGGATTAATCACATGGATAAGACCAGGAATTTATTCCAGATTGTTAAAAGAGTACTAGCAGCAAAATCATGGCTTTTTCCCAAAGCAACCAGAAATCAGTATTTGAAAGAAAAATGCCAATAATACATCATATACACAAGCCGCCCATTGTCCCCACTATACCACTTTTCATTATATTGCATATGTGTACATATATACAGAGAGAGCGGGTGACAACTGCATACACACAATATTACTTATACACATTGAGAAAAGAATGAAGAGCAGTACAATGACGAATGGAAAATAAATCTTGTGCAATGTACTATAAACTATAATTAAATCTTTAGAAAAATGTTTACTGGATATGACATTTGTTCTCTAAAAATACAAAAATGGTGATGCTCATATAACAGAATTCTTTGAGTGTTTCTTCTTAGGTGTCCAATAGTTCTGAGACATTGTAACATTATAACCGTGTGATATATGGCAAGTTAATTTCAAGTTTCTTCCATACTGTAAGTACATTCTTTTTGGTGAAATTTGAAAAAAAAGTCTCATTGCCTCTTACATATGACCATCTTATTAAGTCATTTTAAGTTACTTGAATCAAGACAATGGAAGACATGGCATACTCTTTTTGTAGTTGTGAAGTCTACTTTAATTTTCCTCTAGGGCCGTGTCCAGACTCAGGGGTTTTTTCGGGAAAAGTAGCCTTTTCCCGAAAAAACTTCCCCTGCCTCCAGACTCAAGCCGCGTTCTTTTGAAATTATTTCGAAAGAACGCGGCTTTTCTTTCGATGGCGGTAAACCTCGTTTCACGAGGAAGAACGCCTTCCTTCGAAAGTTCCTCTTTCGAAGGAAGGCGTTCTTCAATGTAAAGAGGCCGTCTTCGAAAGAGAGCATCCAGACTCGCTGGGTGCTCTCTTTCGAAAAAGCGGATTTTTCTTTCGAAAGATCCGCGTGCAGTCTAGACGCGATCTTTCGAAAGAAGCCTGCAGTCTAGACATAGCCTAGGAGAAGAGGGATGGTCCACTTATTAGGACACTAAGACAGCAAAGACTAGTGCCTTTCCCTGCTCTGCCACAGATTTTCTGAGTGACCTTGGACAAGCCACTTAGGGTATGTCTACACTACAGAGTTTTGTTGGAAAAACAGCCGTTTTTCCAACAAAATGTGAGGAACATCCATACTGCAATTACGAAAATTGAAAGAACAGGATTTTTTTCCCCAGCATTGGTAATCCTCATTGCACGAGGAAGAAGCCTTTTTGTGAAAGAGCTCTTCCAAAAGAAGCCTGTAATCTAGACATAGCCTGAGTCTCTCTGTGCCTAGCTTCTCTACTTGTGAAAAGGTGGCTAGCAGCACTGAAGTGCTGTTAAGATAATGACATTAAAGAGTGTGGGGCACTCAGCTATTGTATTGATGGAGTACCCATGGACAGAGGTCAAAAGAGAACTGTTGAAATGGATGGAACCATAATTTGCTCTGCATGCTGTTGCAGTTGAATTTTCAGCTGGAAATGTGATCTACAAGTAAAGGAACCTACTGATTCCCATGTAGTTACAGCTAGTATATCCAGCAGGAGATAGTAAGCATTAGTAGAGGCATTTATAGAAGGGTTTTTTTCAGCAGCATATTTCATCAGATGCCAAAAAAAAAAAAAAAAAAAACCCCACACTAAGGATACAAAAGAGCTTTATGACATGCTTTTGACCAGCCCAAATATAGGTAATTCTTGCCACTAACTTAAAATCATTCCTATGAAGAGCAGCTGCTTTTAAATCTTTGTTTCCCGTGAAAATCCATATCTTTGGTGGAATCATAATTTAAATGATGCCATGGGCATTTGCCAACAGAAGGAACCATTCCAAGATGGTGGCCATATGCTTTCTGCCTAACAGGACAACCTTTCTGAATGACTGCCTGACAATCCCCGTGACCATCAGCTTGGAAGTAATTGTGAAATGCATCTTCATGGCTTTCACAGTTTGGCCTCTCAGGAGAACTACATGCCTGCTAACATTTCAAAGTGACAGCAGCATAGTATGCAAACAAAAATTTAAAACGAGAGAAAGATTTTCATTTAAAAATTGTCTACTACTATTGTGCATTCCATTTTTTTTACCCACAAATATTCATAAAGATTTTTACTATCCACAGCAGACATCCTAAATATGGTATGCATTACCCAATAGACCAGAATGGCTCTAAAGCAGCCATTCTGATTTTGTGCATAATAATATGGATGGAAAAAAAGCTGAATACATGTATTTGTCCAATAGACAATAATGGCTCTGACTGAGCCATTCCACTTTATTGGTCTCACACTATGCATTTATAAAACTCCCCAAATACCAGACAGATTAGAACTGCTCCAATCAGACTGATACATGTAATAAAAGTTTTTCAAAACTTCTGAATATACATTTAACCACTCAGAGGCCCTGGAAAAACTCAGAGTGTCTTTTGGGTAAATAACAATATTCCATGAAATGATTTTTCATGTATTAAATTACGAAAAAAGAATTAAATTTAAAATCCCTAAACTTAATGTTGAACCAAGCATGCTTTTTAAATTTAAAGAACAATCTCATATTTCAAACAGTTGACAGAATACAAGTGTAGACAAAGAAGTACAAACAAATGCATTTTAGAAATGACTGGAAAAGTTTTCACTTGTCATGATTGGCGCTCAGAATTCTGTGCTTTACCTGCAACACTTGGTGATATTATGGCCATCTCACACACTGTTCAAGCTGAATTTCCTGTGTTAATCTAGGATCCATCCTGCAAACACGTTTGAGAATAGCCAGAGAGGCTACCGATGATGTGAGGCACTAAGGCCATGATTCAGACAGTGTTTAACCACATACTTGAAGTCTCACTGATGTGCTTAAGAATTCTCCTGAGAAAGATACTTTCCAGATTTGGAGACTAAGATTGGTTGTATAGATCTGTGTGCATACAGAGTGCAAAACAGCTTTAATGTCAGCTTAGCAACTGTGGACACTGATCTGCCCTACACAGGGAAATGTTTCATATGGTCCCAAGATTTGAGGAAGGGCCACAAAGAACACCAATGTTTCACCTCCTCACTTGATCCAGAGAAAGAAAAAAGGCCTAATGAATCTATCTACTTGAGTAAAGTTATTAAAGTACACAAGAATATATAGACTTAGGCTCTGAAAGGTAAAGATATTGCATAGGACAGAAGCAAAGGAAGAAAAACATTCAATATTTTGTTTTGAAATATTTTGTTTGCAACATTAAAATCTACACAACAGACCAGCTTATGGCCCCTGATATGTATGTGGCTCTCTCAAAATTCAAATGGAGATGCAGTCTGTTCATGGTTTGGAATCTTAAACAGAGTTTGGCCTTTCTGAATAAGCATTTCAGTTCACTATTTAGTAATGTTAAAGGCATAAAATAAGACTAAAGAAGCCAGGAAAGAGATAATGTTAGTGTTGAATTCCTCTAATTGTACCAATAAAATAAATAAGCTAATGTTACAAAAACGGAATTTAAAGCAACAATTCAATGCATACCTTAGGTGACTTCTCTCAGTAACCATCTTAGAAATGAACACACTAATATAAAGTCTTCCTAAATTTATAATGAGAAAGACCAAAAGAAGGAAAACAACTCCGTATGTAAAACAGCCAAATGCAAATCATAACAACATAAGAATAGCCATACTAGGTCAGACACATGGTCCATTTAGTCCGGTATCCTGTCTTCTGAGAGGATGCATCAGGATGCATCAGGAAATGAGCAAAAGAAGGCAATTACTGAGTGATCTCGTGGTCCAGTCCCAGCATCTGATATCTAAAGGGCTTAATGCATGGGGTTGCATTCCTGACCATCTTGACTTATAGTCACTGATGAACCTATCCTCCATAAACTTCTCTACTTTTCTTTCGGAACCCAGTTAGATTTTGGCCTTCACAACAGCCTTTGTCAATGAATTCTACAGACTGACTGTGTGTTGTGTGATGTAATACTTCTTTTTAATTGTTGCAAATCTGCTGTCTATTGATTTCAAATCAACATCAAAAGAAGTTGTAAAGCAACTCTTAATCTACAATAACAATTAGAAAAGTCTATTATTTTCCTTCATATGCATGTTTTCAAATTTATCAATCAAATCAGTTACCAAATTATGAAAGAAACATCTCTAATGTTACCATTTTTACTTTCATAAACATGTTACATTTCCATTGATTATGGGAATAAAAATATAAATATTTATTATAAGAAAATGGATGCACTGATATAAAGTTTGAATGCTGTGATGAGTAATATACATTCCAGAAATAGCTAGATTAAATTGCCAATGGTTATATGCAAACTGTTTGTTCATATTCCTTGAAAGTATCACTTGACTATAAAAATAATATTACCAGAGTATTGTATTAAACAAAAATGTCTAATTTAGGAATAAAAACATGTATAAAATCATCTTTTCTGGAAGAAACTGATACATTTATCTTGGAGAAAGAATAATTATTATTTGGTATAAAATATTTTTCTACAAGTGTAAGTATGTTCTCATCTCTTTAAAGTTGCTTTCAAGTATGTATTAAACATTTTATTACACATTGCATACAACACATTCTCCCTCTATTAGTACTTGGGACTTCATAAACAAAGGTTTAAGTATTTTAAATTGCCTGCCAAATATTCTAAATATCTGGTATAGTGCAATAATACTGTGCACAATAGCATGATATTTTGGTTTTGACACAACAGTATGAGTCAAGAGCAAATGCCCCATTGTACCCCAAATGAAGTTAGTAGAAATTATGTCATTCATTGAACTTGGAATGTCAGCCATAATTCTAATTGTTCAAAGCATTTGTAGATTCAATTAGTTTTAAATAGATTTTCAAATGTATTCATTTTGGTTTACATGCACAAATAGATCAGAGTTCTTGATAAGGGCACTATGTACTAAACTACATTGGACAAAATCTAGAAAGGCAACTGTTGTCAAAATGTATAACTCCCACAGTGTCAAGACAAAAAATATAAGCTTTCATTGCTTCCCCATTTCGCCACTCTCACAATAATTTTCTCTTTCACCAAAGACCAGGAGGAATAGATGGGTAATTAATGGTCCCTAAAGATCTGTAGCTCCTGGCTAATTCAGACAAAGGGTAAAAGTGAGTTCCAAAGTCAAGGTTAGATTGTAAACTACTGACATGTCCCTTTATTTCCATTATTCCAGTTTGAGTGTCTGAGCTGATTACAGCTAAGGAAGAATGACCAGTGAAAGACGGTCCCATCTGATAGGTAGATGCCATTCAATTTTTTTAATATAAATATCCAATTGATACTGAGCTCCTCTAAATATCGCACCTTCCAAGTTACAAGCTTACATAGCACACTTCTACTCCTCCTTTGTGTAAAGACATGAATCAACTCATTTTAAACTCAATCTATGATTTTTCTTGTTCTACCACTTCTTTTCCATTTCATCCACTAATCATGTCACTGGTATTGAGTTCTGAGGAAACATGCTTCTCAGATATTAAACTTGACTGAATTCTCTGAAGCTCCTCTCCTAGCTCTTTCATGAGGATTTCAGCTTCCTCCCTCAACTGCTTTCAGTGGCCCAATAAAATTTTAATATTTCAAGGGATATTTAGCTTTGAGCATGAAACACAATGTACAGTTCCAGAGTAAACCCTGTATTTTGGGGATATGGGACTATAGATCAATGACTACAGAACTACAGAAGTTAAAACTGGAAAAGGCCAAGTTGGTGATCTTGTATTCCAGCCAGCATATTCTTACATCCATGTTCAGTCTAGTTTAATATCAGAAGCAATGAAGATAGCACCCCTGGGAAATTATTCTAGTCTCATATGTTAAGTCTCATTGTTACATTTACCCTAATATTGAGCTTTTCTTCTTAAAACAGTTTCACCCATTACTTCTAGTTGAACACTATCTCTTTTATATAACCCTAACAATTATGCCCCTTTTCAGCATTTATACCTTTTAAACAACTGAACACGGTTATTTCATATTCCCTTAAGGCAGGGGTGGGCAAAATATAGCCTACAGGCCACAATTGGCCTACCAAACATTTGGATCAGGCTCTCTGTAACCATCAAGGCTGCTAATATCCCATGACCCAGCGTGGCGCTGAGGCAGACTGCCTGCCTGCTGCGGCCGCACACATTTCTCAGATCAGCCAGTTTATGAGGTAGAGGTTCTCCATGTACTACCCCATCCCCAGCACCATCGTCAAAGCTCCCTTTGGTCAGAACCCATCTAATTGGTATTGCAAGGGCGGTGCTTGTGGGTACAGGCAGTGTGCAGAGTTCCACTGTTCCTCTTCCCTCCAAGGGGTGCACATGAAGACACATTTGCCTATCAGCTGGCTGCTCTGAGAGGCATGTGGGGCTGTGGAGGGCAGACAACCTGCCTGAGTATTCTGCTGTGCCACATTTAAGCACAGCGTGAATCTGACACCCTCCTCCCACACCCCAACTCCCTGTCCTGGATCAGAATCCTCTCCTGCAGCCCAACCCCCTGCCATAGGTCACATCCTACTCCTGCACCCAAAGCCCCCCCAATACCCTTCACTCCTTCCTGTACACCAACACCTTGCCCCATGTCACAGCCCCCTTCTACACCCAAACTCCATCTCAGACTCCCCACTATCTTCATCAATATTGAAAAGTGCAGCCCCTAGGCACTTACCAACTTTTTGAAGTGGCTGCCCTGATGAAATGATGGCCCCCTTGCCTTAGGATCCATTGTTGTGAAAATGCTAGCAAATGATAACTTTTTTCTTGGAAGTAGTTACAAGTGTGTAGAACAACTCAAAACTATAATGGGCAACCACTGATTCAAAGAACGAAATCAATATACAGCTTCCTCTTAACAGAACTTAAAGCAATGTAAGGGTTGGTTTGTGCCTGGAATGGGATTGTTTCTCATAAAACCATATAATAAAGAGACAGAATAACTAGGCAGGTGAAGGGGGTTGGCTGGGAGCACCCACCCTCACCTTCACTACTCCAGCCCCGAGTCTCCCACTCCCCAGGAACCCTATAGAGAGGCTAAGGGGGACCTGAATCTCTGCCCCCCATTTGCACAAGACAATTGCTGGTTGTTCCCCTTCATCAGGGAGTGAGGGGAAAGTGCACAGTTTGCTCCATTCCTCACTCTGGTGGGGAGTGCAGGGGACAGATAAAACTGGACCGTCCCCTGCTGAAGGACATGCATCACTCCATCGGCTGTGCCCTCTGGAGCTGCAGGTGCTTCTC